>NW_027176572.1:0-69372 GCF_023349555.1 Cebidichthys violaceus
GTTGTTTAGCCGAGAGCAAGAAGAGTGACTGAGATTTTCAGAGATTAAATTCTTGCTCCAGTTAGGTTTGAGAATGTTACGCGCTGCTTTCTGAGTGCATCTTCAGAAAATCAATTCAGGAATCTTCAAAAAGCCTTTCTGTCTTTATATTATTTATTCCACGTTGTGGTCGGGTCACACCTGCCATCTCTCCTGCCGGGTGAGTATTGTACCGGTCCGCACACTGAAACCCTTTCAAGAGTGCAGCGTTTCTCGAGAGGACTGATTGACGCGTCGTCTTTTATTCGGTCGGTGATAATCTGTTGTCTCAGATATTCCTCGTCGCACCGAGGCTCAGCTTTCGTAGTAAACTCCCCCTTCTCCGTGAGAGCGCCTCAGAATCCCCCCAGACACGACGGCTCGAAACAATATCTGTATTATCCTCGAGGAATAATACAGTAAATGGCTGTCTGGTGCCTTTTCTCCTGCTCTTTTATTATTGCAGCTCTTTCCAAATCCAAACTCTCGTCGTCCCTGTTATGTGGCTTCCCACGCAAGTTTTAGCAGAAAGGCTCGTCAAAATCGAGCAATATTTCACCTCTCGAAAGCCAAACGTGAAGTGCCAAAAAAAACCTGCGAAAACACAGCGGGACTGCCTCGGCTTTTTCTGCACTCCGCACTGGCAGACATCATTCAATGTCAGGCGGCCATTTCCCACGCCAAGCAGGCTTAGAAAGCGAAAAAGAAAGTCCTGTCAAGTTTTTCCACTTGGTTTTGTTCTGTGTTTTTTCTTTTTCTTTTTCTGCTTCTGTGTTTTTTCACCTCAGTATCTATTTGTCCCCTCTTCTCTTCTCCTTTTCCCTCCTCCACCTCCCCCCCCCCCCCCCCCCCTCCTCCTTTGCACGTCTATGTCATTCTTCGTCTTTTGTACCGACAGGCCTTTTTTCCCTATTGAACTCCCCGCCCTCTCCACTCCTTTGGCTCTCCCTCTCCCTCTCGAGGGCCTAATTATGAGCCGGCATTAAATAAAAACATTTATATTTCTCCAAAAAAAAAAGGGCTTCTCTCTGTGCTTTTCCTGGACAATGAGGGCTTGTGATTTCCCCCCCCCCCCCCCCCCCCCCCCCCTCTCTGTCTCTTTTTCCGCTGAGTGGCCATTCACTGGGGGTCTTTGTCTCTCTTTGTGATTGGCTCGCTGCAGGACTCCTAGGGGGCAGTAATTGTGTCTCATTAAGTCTTACAGTAGTCGTGAGGGGAGTGTAGCGGGGTGGGAAGTGAGGGGGGGGGGTTCGCCACACAAGGCCCCCGCAATTAGAAATCCCAGAGAGCTTGAATGGGAGCCCTAATCAGGCCACAATGGCTGGGGCTCCCTGCCTATTAGGCCAAAAAGGAAGTGTTGCCATTGTCCACACACACACACACACACACACACACACACACACACACACACACACACACACACACACACACACACACACACACACACACAGGAATGCATGCAGCACAGCGGGGATGGATGTAGCTGTGTGGTGGCGTCATCCCAGAGGCCAATTTGGAAAGATTGGCCGACTTAAGAGAGCTTTTCACTGTGTCAGTCACGACACACACACACACACACACACACACACACACACACACACACACACACACACACACACACACACACACACACACACACACACTTTTCTCCAACCATATTGAAGCAGAAGAAGGGTTCTCATTAGCGATGTTCAGGACAAGCTGGGAGTTTGCTCTCTGTTTGCTCATTTGTCGCCCTGTGATTCCTCCCGTCAGCACGCCGCACGTTTTACCATTCTTTCTTTATTTTTTTTGTGCGGGAAAAAACATTTTCCTGCGAGGAACAATATTTCAGTGTCTCGCTGAAGCAGCGGCAGGGTAATAAAATCAGCATGCCGCGTCCGTGTTCGGAACATAAATAACCCATGCGACTCGTCTCTGAGGAAATTCAGTACATTTCAGTGTCTGTGAAATAAATAAAAAAGAAGAAAAAAAACATACAAATAATGATATTCCACCACCATCTGTCTCTAAAAGGGAAATGCATTGAAAAGTGAAAACTTTGCAAAGCCTTCCTCTTTTTATTATTTTTTTTTTTTTATCTCATAATAGGAGCAGAAAGTGGGTCTCTTCTTCTGCGTTTATCTGCGCAGCGTTCCCAGGAGAAACAGTGGCTACCCCTCCTTATCTTTGTTACCGCCGAGTGCTGCAGTGGATTATGAAGTGGATTATGCAAATGCCTCACAATATATTCATATTAACAAAGGTTGAGGTTCATGCGCCCGTGCCCGGAATTTATGAATACGCAAATAATAAAAAAAAAAAAGAAGAAGAAGGAAAAAAGCCTGAATCGGCTGGAATGTTTTTTTATCATTTAATGGAAATTAACTCGGTTCACAGTATTGTGCCGTGTTTTGGCTCATTTGTTAATTTGTTGAATTAGCTGCATCTATAAAAGTAGAGTGATATCCAATTCAGCCCATTGTTTTAATTATTGTTTTGGGGTGTTTTTAGTGGAGCTGAATAACTGATATGCCCGACGGTGTTATGAGAGCGTAATTGTGTCGACAGAAGAATGGATTCTCCGTTGCGTTGTTGGATATCGATCCACATGTAGAATCGTCTCCAGTTCATTGTTTTTACCACTTTTAACTGCGGGGATCTAAGCATGCACGGCCACGAAATCCCACCTTTTCTGCCTTTTTTTTTTTTTGTTTTGTTGGTGCGTTGCTGGTGAAACATCCTCTCCGTCGAGCTGAAAAGAAAAAAGCCTTCAAACGTCCACGTTCTGCCTCGGAGCTGCTCTGGATCCACTCGGCGCTAAGCTGTGGGAAGCTCGTACCGGGGTTGGTTCCTTGACTGAAGAAAAGAAAAATGAAGGTCATACAACAAGTAATCTGTTTTACATTCAGCATATGCAAACTCAATTTGCAGCTCATCTTCTAGATGGACTACCTGGAAAGATTGGCAGCACAGTGAGCCTTGATTTTTGCAGGTCAAAAGATGTTAAAACTGCGGAGAATTTGTCTGAAAAGTGAACGTTTTTGAGACGCTTAGGTTACATGTGATCTGTTTTCGACAGCATGCATTGGGGCCCGGCTTCAAATTGAGACAAACAACATTTAGCATGTAACTGTAATGTGTAATATTTGATCTCTTGACCTGAGAATGACGAAATCAATATTCAGCCCGGGTGAAATTGTGCAAATGTTTGAGTTCTCTTGATACAAACGCAGTGGCGTTGCTGGCCAGTTATGAATGATAATATAATAAGTGGCCAAGATCATAGAGGTGTGTCAGAAACAATAAGAAACCTGACGATGCAATCGAGAAAATTACAGTTGTCCCGGTCATGATTCATCTGAGCGGAAAACAGAAGTTTCTCCAGAAGGAACGGGCAATATTCAATAAAATAGTAAACCTGCACATATACTGTCGAAAGCTGAGATTACAAACATCAAGTCGTCTGTGCTTCAGGATCAAAAGTAGTTAATCACAACTCTGACACTCGTAAAGATAAAGGCTGCAGGTTAAAGTTCGAACCTGGGTGTGGAAAGTCAACAGGAAACGCCGTCTCCTCCTTCGGGGAGGAGCGGCTGTTTCAGCAACGCATTCCAGCGACAGCCCAGCAAAAGGCTTAAGCTGTGTTACTGTACATGATGGCAGCAGGAAGTAACATTAAAGCTGCTTTTATCAATATATTTTATATATATATAGTAACGATAGATCAAAGGACTACGTGTAATGTGCAACGGGTAGTGTGACTATTACAGTAACACAGCCGCCCTTAAAAGGACTTTCTTACGTTCACTTTTTGGTTTCACACTGGACACGGAGCGTGGACTTCTGGGTGAAAGTCCTGTGTTTGCTTGACCCACCACGAGGGAACTTTCTTGCTTTTTTACGTTATCATTAACTAACTTCAAATCAATGCTGATGTTGCTCGTTGCGTGCCGGATGTGTGACGTGGAAACCTACTTTTAAAATGTCAGTTACACAGAAATATATTAACATATCAAAAGTCTGCTAACGATAGCCACCACTTAACGACTGATCCCACCAGACCACGTGAGGGTGCAGTGGGTGAATTTTATTCCACTTTTTAAAACTTACGTGTTCTCACTTTAAAGGCGACTGAGGCTGAAACCTCTTGAGCACAGCCTGCTTCACGTTCTGTTAAAATGTGTCACTCCCATTCAGAGAATCTGAACTCTGCGCACTCTTATCTTCTGCCACGGTGCGCAACTTTATTAGCACCTGAACACAGGTGATGCTCTCAGCGGACTTCTCTTCAGTCCTTGTGTTTTGGATTTTTAATCCTGCACCTGTTGTTGTGATGTGTGTGTGTGTGTGTGTGTGTGTGTGTGTGTGTGTGTGTGTGTGTGTGTGTGTGTTTGTTCTTTTCTACTGTCTTATCTGAGGGCATTCCTTTACTTTACTGAGGACACTTCAGGAGGACATTTTAGCCACTACACAACACACACTCATGTGTATCCTCAGTGGTCATCCGCAATTATTCCGTTTTTCTCACAGGCCCCTCTGTATCGTTTTCCACGCTGAGAGCGATTTCGCCCGCAAATTTCATGACCTCATGTCAGATTACATTACAGCTCCGTGTGTTTCTGTGTGCTGGAGCTGAATGGCTGGCTAGCTGAACCAGTGTGACTGGGCACTCTGTGTATTGCGGGGGGGGGGGGGGGGGGGGGGTTTCATCCTCCTCTTTGGGTGGCAGCGGGGACGCATCTAGAGGCTAATTGGTGTTGTCAGCATTTTAAACACAATTAAATGACAGTTCCTCCTCTTTCTGCTGACCTAATTGTAGGTGATAATTATTGTTTGGGACCTAATTTACACAAATAATTAACAGATGTATGCTGACAAATAGGCCGACTTGTTTCTCCGTAAATCCGCCGCACCATTGTGTTGTTAATTGGGCCGAATGTAAGCAGATACTCTGACGTGTCCCCCCCCCCCCCCCCTCCTCGCTGAATACAATCCTAATCTTCTGAATAAACAGCCTCAACTTCAGGAGGTGTGTTCTTCCTAAAGCCCGGATTGAGTTTCACATTGTTAGTCCAGTTGGGTGAAGTTCTGGTTTCTTTAATGAAGCCTTTGCGTCAAATGTTAAGTAAATGAGAGTGAAGGACAATAAACTGTGTTTGTTCTAAAAACATAAATTACATTTCTGTTTTGTTCTCGTCTGTGCTCTTATGCACTATTGTAAGAATTGCATGGTTGGTTTTATGGTCTATTTATCTGTTAATAGAAGCACAATACAGCTATAATGTGTACAAGCCTATAAACTGAGCGGTTGAATCTTAATCATTTGTAGATTATTTTTATTTTCTACACCGTATCATGAAAATAATCTCTGTATTTTTTTATGATTTATTCTCTCATCTGCGCTCTGGTGTAATAATGACAATAGTTAGTGTTCCAAGTCTTCTTCAACCTATTAACCCTGTCTTAACCTTCACACAACAATGAGTTGGTAATAACGGTTCGTATGATTTATCTTACAAAAAAAAAGTGTGTTCTCATGTGAATGCACAGCAACACAGTGTCAATTTCTGCTGATTTAAAATCCACACAGTCAAAATAAAGTTTAGTCTTCATAGGAAACTATTTAGTTGTTTAGGAAAAGTTTGTGGTTTAGCTTGAAATAAGTGATTCAAGTGTGGAAATTACGGGACAAATAAATCAACATTGAAACTACAGAACATACTAATTTGATTTTGAGGTGTGTGTGTATATATATATATATATATATATATATATATATATATATATATATATATATATATATATATATATATATATATATATATATATATATATATATGAATTACGGTTAATTACCGTTTATAGGTATACTGTAGCTATGATCAACGCCTACACAGTTTTAGTTTAAATAAAGAATAATAGTCTCATGTCAGTTGAATTTTTGAAGTTTCAGTGCTATAATATAAATAAATATAAAATATAAAGAGATGATCACAAACACCCCGTTGGTGCTTCTGACGGCGCACAACATCATGACGTCTCAGTCCACCGAGCAGATTCCCAAGTCATGATAAAGGCATGAATCATGCTGGCGACGGCTATTTGTAAGGGGTTTCCCACCCTGCCACACAAAGGGGGCTTAGCTGAGCGGCAGCGTGTTCTCAGGCATTGTCTCTAGGTTCAGGACCACCCGTCCCCCGCGCTGTCCCACTGTCACTCAAACAATACAACCCTACAACTCCTGCTCAGCAACCACCCCCCCCCCATCCTATTTACTCAGCCAGCCCCGCCCTGCTCCCCACCACCACCACCACCACCCACACTCAGGACGCCGGGAGTGGTGACATGGTGTTTTTTTAGTGGTGAATTAGTCAACAGCTGGGCCTCGATCCATTCAGAGGGTGAGTCGAGTCAAGTCGAGACACGGCGGCTTTGCACCAGCGCTCTGCAACAGAGGGCAGAGGACAACGGAACAAGACATTCTTACTGCAGCGAACGTCACGCTAAAAGCTGCAAATGCTTTAGTATTTGTGACTACAGCTCTCTCAAGTTAACCAATTTCAGTTTCAAATTTCCCCTTCATCTATGTGTTTTTTTTTTTTTTTTTTTAAATCTCAAGATCAACTTCTTAAGACTGAGATTAAACAGCGTCCCGGTGCCGCAGTAACACCAGCTGCCTGTAGCCTTGGCTGTACTCCCAAACAGACGCGAAAGCTACGAACAGCTGCAAAGACGTGCAGCAATACTGTTCGTCCTGTCCGCTGGGAAGATGCGTTCCGCGAATGCACGGCAGATTGCTACGTTATCGTTTTGCGCTCTAGCGGTTGCACGGAATGGATGAAGCGTTGGAGGCGTGGCCCACGGTGACGCCTATGAAAGTTATTCAGTACCTGGGGTGCAAGATGTACCAAGACTGGAATCCTTAGCGCAGCGGCCAGGGTCTGAATCATGTCGACCCCTCTCTCCCTCCCCTTTCCAGTCCGTCCTTTTCATCTAACAAAGACAAAAAGGCTCAACTGCATAGTAAAACATTAACACGGATCTTCCACATCCATGGGGCCAACAGAGCAAGCGCACTAGCGTTACCTTTGACCTCGTCTCGCAGCTCTCTGCTTCAAAAAATATCTCTGGATTTGACGATTTTACAACTTTTAGGACATAAAGTAAGTCTCACGTGACCGACCCAGAAGTTGTAATTCCATGGTTTTCGCCCCTACCAGAATTGTCTTCAAAGCCCAGGGCGCTCTTCCGGGGGTCTATAGGTCAGTGGGTAGTGAGGAACACGTCTAGAGGTTCTGCTGGCTCGACACCGGCCCAAAGGAGGAGGTCTGTGCACAAACCTGCACTTGTATTGGCATGCGTCCACCTTACACAGTTTTTCCTGGGTGTCGGCGAGGAATTGCGTCATCACTTCAACCAGGCATGTAAGCGGAGTGAGTAATGTGCCGTAAATACAAGATGAAAACTAGACCCAGGCTACAGCTGTTCTATTGGTTGTACTTGACCGAATAAGCAAAGACAATTTCAAATCAGTAAACTGCTGTTATAAATGTTTTATAAGCAGCATCTTTACATGTTTATATGACTTTTTGTTCTGTGTTTCTCAGCTGGTTGAGCGGAGGACTGTAGGAGAACAGAGCTGGGCCACTATTTATTTAGGTTGCTGGTTTAACTCCGGCTCAAAGAGAAGAGAGTTGCCGTTTTAGAGGCCAAGCATCATGTGGGGCAGTCGAGCTAAAATACTCATTCTGGCAAACATCCACCTTGCACAGAATTCACATCTGTATTTTGTTTATGAATGTGCAAATCCCTTCTCCATGTACTTATATAATGTTTACATGGGTTTATAACACAATACAACCAAACTGTCAGCTCGGGTGTGCAGCTGTGTATTTGAATCGATCGATATGAAATCAGTATTCAGAAACAGCAGCTGATGAGGGTTATTGAGAGCACGAGAGAGGTACACGGCCTCGCGGGTCCCCCGGGGGCCTCGTCTGAGTTTTTTTTTTGGCCCTGGCCTCGTCCAATCGGACGCATGCCCTGACTTTGTTGACTGCTGTCTCTCTGCAGGCTCAGGCATTAGCTGGCTCGAATAGCGCCCGGGGCTATGTTGACCGCTAGTCAGGCAGGAGTCAATATGGCTCCAGGCTAAAGCATCTGGGCAGAAAGCTCCGGCTAGGTAGCCGAGCGTACATTTTGCATTGCGCGTGAGGATTTTAAGCCGCCGCTCTTTTCCAGAGCGACTTAATAATGAGTGACGCGGAACCTAAAATCCCCCAGATCATTCACCGGACAGGCAGCTAAAGAGTCCAAGTATGCAGTCCAAGCACCAAGCCATGGGCGATCACAGATGACAGATGCGTGCCACAACAGGAAACAGGAGCCGAGGTAGAAAGATGACGTTCATTTTGTGTGACTGGCCTTGGCTTCACTTACTCGACGAACTCGACGAGGGAATAACTGTCCCGACGGTGACCCGGTATGCAGAGCTACTGTGCATAGAAGTATTTATTTGGCATATATTCCGATTGACAAGGCTGAAAATGTTTTGTCGTATTGTTATTCGACGGTGAGCAACCTGTTTGGCGGGAGGAAGGTCATGAGGAGGGTGTCTGCTGGGAGTTTGTAGTGCAGCCTCTTTCCAAAACAGCCAGAGTCGGACGTCCGTCTGCGCAGACGGAAAGGAGCTCCCATCACCTGAATAGTGATATATCTCGGTCAACGACGGGGACACTTCCACTTCTACGTCTATCACATGTCACAAACGTGACAGGATGTGTAACCTTGTGAAATAACAAATTCATTGGATGTGTCACTGCCCGAGCTGAGCAACAAATGTACGGGAATCTCCCCCCCCAGTGAGCGTTTGCAGCATTAAAAACATCTCGATGGGCTTAATTTGTTTGAAAAGTTTCAACAGTATTTCAATGACTGTAATAAAACGTGTAGTAAAGACCTGCAACTCATTGGAAGAGGGGTTATTTGGAACTTGCAATGCAAAGATGCAAATGGACGCAAATTTGAGACTCAAATACGCAGAATTTGGGTCATCTGTATTTAACTCTAGTGAGAAATTTGCACGATGCTCCTCCACATGTCGTCCCTGTCGGCCTGACGTTGTTGAATTGGAAATAGAGGAAGAAAATATTGTATCTGTATCTGTGGGCACCCAGAGCTTTAAGATAATACCTCATGAATGCATAAACGGGCATATCGATGTAGTTATTTCGACATCATTTGCTTCATTTATTGCAATTAAATCCCAGCAGAATCTGTTGAGTTTGGGTTCATACCTCTATAACAGGGGTCACGAATAGGCGGACTGCGGTCCAGATCCGGACCCAGACACCGTTGTATCCAGACCCTGGACCTAAAACCGATAGATAATTGAGAATTATTACATTTTGACGGAGCGCCTATATTTTAACCGGCGCAGCTTTTCTAGCCTTTACGGCACTCTGTCAGCGGTCCAGGAAACAAACCGACCAATTACATGCTTTGTAAATCACATCACGTGATGCAGCTCAGTCAATCAAAGATGGGTATTCTGACACGTTTCCTGACTCAAGTGAAATGTAGACACACGAGGCTGAGACGAGGAAAGAGAACAAAGGGCAGGTGAATAATTACGTGAGTCAGAGAAGTTGTTTCACATGAAGTTCTCCAAAAAGAGAGAAGTGGTCAGAGAGACCAGAGAGACCAGAGTCTTTAACCAACAATGAACAGACTCTAATAGGTTAATTCTTCCCACGGACAGTTTAAAACCAGTGTGTCTCATATGTTCAGAGACCGTGACGAGTATTAAGAGGAAATGGTGCATAGTTACAAAATCATTTCACCTCAGGTTGATAGCAGACCACCTCAAGGTGTCACTCAGAGAGAACCAGGACATTCTGATGTAGCATTTCAAAATTAAAGCCCTTCAAAAATCGCATGCAAGAGCTAACTTCAAATCACATTAATGAGACAATTAAAAGTTAGATATTATTGTAATGTTCCGGACCTTTGCACGAGGAGATTTTCTCAATCTGGACCTTTTGGAATTTTAATTGAATACCCCTGCTCTATACTAAACCAGATGAATTCAGCCGACGTGTGACGCATGCAGCTCGGGGAAATTCATGAGCTGTTTGCGCCTCCGGAATAATGTCATGAACCGAGACACAACAGCGTATATCTTGAACTTCAACAACATGTGCAATGCAGCAAAAGTGGTCATTTTGGCCGTGGTTGATGAAATTTCGAAAATTTAAACCTATAGACGCATGACAAGCAAATCACCACGACCAATCTCACTGGGCCGTTTTTTTTCAAATCCCACCAACATGTCCTCAGTAAACTAAAAGTAAATCAAAAACAATCCTGTGAAGACAGCTGTGTGGATACATTCATGACATTTGTTTTGTTTAGAAAATTGCGGAACTACGCAGTAGTGCACGCATTTTTAACACGAAGCCTTTTGAGGAATAACTCACTGGGGAAAAAGGAGATGATATTAAAAGATGTATTAAAAAGTAAACCCATGTCCTCGTGTGTGTTTCGGGGGTCAGACATGGAGACGTGGTGGCTGCTCCTCACTCACATCCCGGTGGAATGCTAATGACGGTGAATCACAGGTCTCCGGTCGATGTGCTACAGGGAGCGAGGAAGTGGGGAGACCACCCAGATCTCCTCCCTGTCTCCCTCTGAAACACTTAGCGGTGTAATTATATGGGAGGGACATGTGCAAAACACTCTCTGTGCAAATACGGATTAAGTCCCAGACAGACGCTTGTGTCTGCGTGCTACGCAGCGTTGCATTTCCAAATCACCACGTCTTACTTTCCTTTAATCATCACAAGAAGTTACGTAAAAATGTAGTTTGTACGAGTGTTAAGACAACTGTGTATGGGGACTAAGTCATTAGTCATCTGTTATGCTTGAAGTTTATCACGTTGTAGCTGTTGAGATGTTGTTAATTCTCCTCTACTTAAATAGATTCATTCCTTTTACAAAAACAATCCTGAAAACTGCGGTTCCGCTAGTTTCCGCCGCATGTCTCTCTTTATAAGGTCACTCTTGGGAATGATCCTGCAGATTCAGAGAAATGTCGTCAGGCCCCGTCCAATGATCTAATAACAAGTCACCACGCTCCACTTTGTTCAATTACTGTGAAACCAGCAGATGCAGTAATTTCAAAAATAGATGCCAACTGATATGCATTGAACTGATTCATAATGCAGGACAAAAAGTACAAATGTTTCTGAAAATGCCTCCACTCTGTGCAGGTTAATGGATCCTCACAGTTCTACCTCTATGGGATCAGGTGCCAACGGTTGGAACTGTCTTGGATATATTTCAGATAAAGAATAAGAAAAAGATAAAGACAACAAGGCATAGACATATATACTAAAGGCAAAATGTAATCATGTGGTGCGGCAGAAAAAAACAGGCACGCGGAACAGGAAATAACTGCAACCAACAACAGCAGGACAGTATTTGTACGTGATCCAGCTCATCATAAAACACTCGACCGTCGCATAAATTCTCTCTTCTCACAATTTATCGGTCTACTTGTTGAGGACTTGTTGTCTAAGTCTTTATTTATACTATCCATCACAGTGAACTGTGACAGAAATGAGTGTTTCAGTGGAGTTAAACTTCTTGGTAAATGCGACGTTTCCTGAGTTCACAGTTTAACTACTTTTTATTGAGCGCTAAATCACTGCAGGTGTGTGCGGTTTGGAAGTTATAGAAATAGAAATAGAAGTAGGAAGTTATAGAAATGAAATTCAGCCGTCGACATTTAAAGAGCACATGCGCTTTAGAAACATGCTGGGTGTAACGCGCTGCAATGGCTCAGAACTTTGACACCAACCCTTTGCATCTTTTAAGGAAATCAGTTTTGTGTGGGATGCTACTGGATGTCTTCTTTTAGAACGAAACAGAAAGCTGACAGCTCACGAACAACTCTGCTGTTGCGGTTCGACCTCACCGCTCCTTCTCCCTTCCATGAAACCTTATATCTGTGTTTAGCTGATGGGATAAACATCTGCATGTGCAGCAGCACACATCCCACAGCCCGCTGTGAGACGCTCCGGTGTTCTCTCGGTTTAGAAAAAAACAAACTCGGCGTTCAGAAGCGTAGACAATGCCGGGTTGGCTGCGCATTCCGGTCCACTTGAGCTCATATTCCGGGAGATTCTCTTCTTAACGTAATTACTGGAGAAATGACGGGTCTCCCATGCGCAGAAGGGAGTTGGTGACTGACTGCAGGGATGGACTCTTAATACTCCGAAATTCACTCTGTTACTGTGGGAGTACTGCTAAATGCATTTCCCAGAATTCCAAGGCTCGAGTTTTGACATGGACCAAATTTCCAGAGACGTTTCACCTCCGAGGGATTTCGGCTCACCAGCCGGACCGCTTTCTGCTAAACGGAAGAAGAAAAAAAAAAAACTCCTGTAGATATTAATTTATGAATTTTCCAGTGACGAACTATTAAAGAGGGAGCTCGGCGGCTGCAGAGGGGCGAGCTCAGCTGTTAAACAGATGTGGGGAAAGCCATTTTTTTTTTTTGTAAAGTAATGAACAAGTTTCCAATCGGCTTCTGAGGGAGTTCAGCGGCGATGCAGATCAAGGAAGACTACACGCGTTTGGAATGCGAGCATTTTCTATTTATGACAGAAATGTGTCTGCACTTTGCTGCACTCAATATGACAAAAAGCAACGCGTATGCATGTGAGTCACATCGTTTTTCACACTCAAACTACTCTGTGACCTTTCCCTCTGTTCTACTATAGTGGACCAAAATAACTTATAGGAGAGTAATTAGGAAAATGCTAAGTGCTAAGACCTCTTCGTTTTTTCTCTTTTCACGTGACATTGAGGTGAACTGGGCCTGCTTGATGGTTGTTAAGTGCATTTCTTCAAACCCCGGGGTGCATTGAGTGTGGACGTTTCTCAACCAAAAGGACATTTCATGAATATGTCTTTTTCTGTATCACACTCGCACAACGCCACGTTGATATCATTGTGAAACGATAGGTTAGGTTAAGGCAACAACACTACTTGGTTACGATTTAAAATAAAAAAGATTGTGGTTTGTGTGTAGTAATAATATAACAACATAAATTAGCCTTACAGCACAAACAACAGATCTTTGTTGCTTTCTTGGTATTTTGCAAAAGGTAACATTGGAGGCCGCTGTGGAGATTCATTTTTATCAGTCATCGGCCTAGACAAAGTGTCCTACACACACACACACACACACACACACACACACACACACACACACACACACACACCCTCCCTGCTCAGCAGTTGTTCTGGATGAGAGCGTGAGATAAAAGTGTTGCCATTAACAGTGACAGTTGCTTTTTCACTGCCACAGATACTACAAACTCCCCTGAGAGGTGCTGGAGGAAGAGAGCTTTCATATGAAGCCGTCATGGCTGAGAGGTTAAGGTGCCGGACTTTGCATCCGATGGGGAATACCCACGCGGGTTCAAACGGCTCTCAGTGACCCGTGTGAACACAAATTAAATGTAATTACTTTGGTGACACCGTGACTTTTCATTTAGCGCCAAAATTCCAACTTGTGAACATGGTAAACATCCTACCCGCTCAACATCAGCATGTGAGCGTGTTAGCATTCTGACATTAGCATTCAGTTCAAAAGTATCACCGTCTTAGTCGTGTCATTCTCAATATCTGATCTTTTCTTTCATGATTCGGGTTCACCGGGCTCAGAATTTGAATCTGGAAGTTAGCTCAAGTTAGCTCAAAAAGAGACAAATGAATTTAGTATATGATCATTGTAATATAGCTAGTAGCTAGTAGCTAGTTCAACTCTTCCCATTCTCTCTATGTGATACTGCAATGTCAGCCTGTGGACCGACAGAAGCTAAATAACCAGCTCAGTCGCTGCAGACTGTAAACTAAACAGTGGAAGTGTGTTATTTTTGTTTCTGGCTACCTTGACCTGTCAGTGGAGGCCAAATGGAGTCTCTCCTCACACTGAGACTGGAGACATTTGATCCGGAGTCTACACAATGTGTCTTTTCTGACTCGCCTGCACATTCTGGGCACATCTGTGGACTGGAAGACATGCTGTATTTTAGCGCGGGTGCGCACGTGTTCTGGTTTGCTCCAGAGCTGTAAGACCTGCGACTCGAACAAGCCAGGTATAAGTTGCAAAAGATGCAAAATGAAGACTGCTGTGAGACTTCCAGTTTGTGTACATTTTGCACGAGCATGACGTGACCGTCCCCTTTGAGAGCTTTAGCTCATCTGGTAGAATGGAGGAACTGTTGGACAAAAGGGGAATGGGCAGCTGCGGCACAGCAGGTAGAGCAGAAGACATAGGTGAACATAAAACACAGGTGGACCCACACACATATCGTCCCTCAGAGCATGGTGTACTGACAGAGTTTACTGCTAATATCAGATACCACACCTTCTTCAAGCCAGCCAGCAGGAAGTAAACATAACTTTTCATGCGCTTTACTTCGCTATTCATACTTACTAACAACGTTGCAACGCAAAACAGCAACTTCTTTCCAAAGTCTTTTTGAAAACTCTTGACCTTTTCTTTTCTAACAAACGTAACCACACTAAGATGAAGTTGAACCACAGAGTAACCAACGGGTCCTTGTACTGCAGGTCATTTTAATGCACAATTTGTCTCAAGTTCAAATTCACATTGTAGACATTTAGCTGTTATGCTGTTGTGAAAAAGTAGCTTTTGAAAGAGAACAGCGTGTACAGATGGGGATCTTGACGGCTACTCGTTGAAATAATATCTTTTTGGACAGAATGAACTGTTTGTTGTTTGGTTACAGCAACATGATTTGTCTAGTCAGTCCTATACAAATTATCAAAATGTACTTTTCAACTCTATCCGCATTTACCCATTAATCTTTATAATCTAAAGAAAATGACGGTTTTGCGTTGACAGTTAAAGTTTGAGCAGAAGCGATTGCCACGTGCAGTTCTGGCATCTGCGATTGCTCGGGCTGAGGGCAACTGTGGCATGCAGGGCAACGAGACACGGCAATGTTAGAAAACCAACAGTCGACTGGATGATCTGAGGAGATTCCTCAGATCAGTCAGAGCTTAAAGGTGAAAGTCCTGCGTTTGTTTGACCCAACCACCTCCCCTCCGTGGACTTTCTCCCTCGTTATATTGTTATTATACCCTGTGACGTTCAATGACTGTCGCCGGATATACTGCGTAACTTGCTCTGACCGAATGCAAAAACACAAGACATCCGATGCCAACATCTAATGCCAATTCCCCCCCCCCCCCCCCCCCCCTCATCTCGTTCTCTGTGTGGGTGTGAAAGAGTGAATTGCGACACCTTGGTGCAATGTTGTTGAAATGAACGCGACGTGTTTCTGAATGCCCGAAGGCGTCAGACTGGATTCTCTGCGATGTGATTACGTGATCACGTGTCCGTCCAGCTGCACTAACATCTCCGCAACCTTCAGGCAGACGGATCATCCTGCGTATCGACACGGTCTAACTCCTGGCAGCAAGGGTGAGAGGTAGTTAAGCCATGAAATGAAAACACACTTGTAGTACCTCCGTTCCTAGTAGAGTGGATGTGCAAGTACAAACACACAGGCACTTACATATACTAATCACATTTAGGAAATAAATCTGTTTCATGATGTAAGGCATGTGACAAGGCTAAAGGTATGGTTTTGATGGGTTTACACAAAAATGCCATGGTTGAGGTTTGGATCAAAAATCATCATCAAGCACTAAGAAAAAACAAGTTGACTCGTTTAAAAGTAGGAAACGGACGGGTCAGGGTCAGGTCAGGGGATTAAAATCATAACAGAGTGATGAAGTTCTACTGGAACTGGGCTTAAAAATGATTAGGTTATTACGGTTTTCACATATTGACTCCTCCTGTCATAATTACTACTTCTGCTGGAGGCCGTCCCACTTTGACCAGACGTTCTTTTGGGACACTTACTGAAACACCAGATGTTGGAGGACAGCCACTAATAGTTCTGATGTGTTATTTAAAAAGACAATGTGGCCAACAGGATTATGAGAAATTTGTCTGACCCATCCTCCTCTAGTCCCGCCCGAAAAATAGAAACAAATTATACAAGACAACATGTTGGTTACGCACCAAATGGACGAGGTGCCAAAGGACACAAGACAAACCGAGAACTTGCCGCGACAGATGCAACACACACGCACGCATACACACCTTCTCCAGGCTATGTTATGTAGCCAACAGAACGTGTCTGACTGTCCACCTCTCTGCGTTGCTGCTCGTCTGGCTGGCTGCCCGCCCGACAGTAACCGTCTGTCTGTCAACAACCGGCTGCATTTGTGAGATGGGTGAATGTTCTGCAAGTCTGGAGTTGAAGCCTCACAAATCTCTCTCAATAAAAAGCTGTCAGTGATGGAGGTGTTTTACATAACATCCGAGGCAGTTAGCTGACACTTATCCTGAGTGACAATCCTCGGTGAGTGAAAAGTCATTTTCAATTTGTAGATTACCAGAAATAGATAAATAAATACATAAAATAAACAAGTACAAGCCAAGTACAGCTGTAGGGCATTTTGTGACTATAGAAAGATTGTTAAAGAGCAATAAGACACCGTTAGGATCAAGTACAGTATCATCTTTAACTACTTTGTACAACATGTACATGCAACTGACTAATTTTGATTCTAAAATAATCATATTTTTAGTTTGTTTTCAATATTCAGGTGTTCGTTGGAGGATGCATACGAGCGTTCTTCGCCCAGCGGCGGGGCTCGGTGGTTGCGTTAGCCCTGAGGTGGAGGGAAGTGTCTGGGCAGGTTAGCATCGCTGAGTGCCACCGTCAGCCAGCTGTCTTCTGCTGTTCCCACTGACAAAGAATATGACTCGCTAGCCCTGGCATCTGCACCTCACAGGGGCTAAACTGTGCCAAAAACACTGCAGTCAGTGTGAAAACCACATACCTGCAAGATGTACTTTAGGTTTTAATGACCCGTACCAACTGCCATTTCTACTTCAAATGTCACAGTTCTTGATTCTGGAAGGTTAGCTTGTTGACGAACATTTGGATGCGAGCACAAGTCGCCAACATCCTCCATTTGCTCTCAGTGTTGAGATACATAAACAGAGTATATTCAATTAACGGGCATTCACCTGAAACATATTTCTGATTAAATTCTTGTGAAAACAAATGTCACGTACATCCTTGCCAGTTACAGAAGTGTGTTTTCTCACACGGGTGTGCTGAAAGAAAATCATTTAAAAAAAAGTATAGATGTGCTGGTAAATAATTAAGCTGCAAATTATCCCCAGATCCTTTAATCATGTAGCCCCAGACACGATGAAGAGTCCCTTTGCAGGACTGGAGACAGACAGCAGGCTTTGAGGGAATGTGGGTAAATGTGATTTGTGATCATCTGAAGGGGGTCTGAATACACCAGACCGACACATGTGGTTTTGGTGTTATGTGAGCGCCGTTTCTTTTGGTGAATTTGCTTTTTATTTAAGTGCACAGCACATCACTGAATACTCCTTTATAACATCAAACCTATTTCACAAATACCACAGCGTCTGTCTTTATCTTCCTACCTACGCCAGGAGATCATGTATTTGGTTGTTCGTGCGTGCATGCGCAGCTCCGTGTCCGTTTGTCCGTCCACGTAAAACTGTGGCACACTACTGGACCCGCGGGCCCAATATCTGTTTTGCTCATTTAGGACCTGCATGCTTAAAGAACCTCCCTCGACTGCAGTGATTCACTCTTTCTGAAAACATTTTATCGACTGTTTTATAGCGTCGTTGAACAAATGACAAAGAGTCGCTCAAACGCAACTTTTAGTTAATTTCTAGAGAAGCCGAGAGAGCTTGTGGAATCAAAATACCAGCATGCGTCTGAATAATTACACGTCTTTTTTGCCAACTGTAACGATAAACAGTGATGTAATCTCTTTACCCGGAGCTTGTAAAAACGCTCTCGGCGTAAATCATGGCTCACAATGTGCTTTGCTGACAGGTGTGGTGTTTTTGTTTGTAACTTGTTTTTCTTTCAGGAGATGCAGTTTAATGCCGTTTTTTTTTTGTTCAATCTCATTGTCTAATATGTCAAAATGTTGAAGTTTAACTTCAATCTAGTACACGTTGTATCTGTGTGACACTGAAAACTAAGTTCTCAAAGATTGCTGGGCCTTTCAGAGACTAACTTGTGTTTACAGACGGGAGGCCACATTTCAACTGTGATGTTCTGAGTTCTTCCTCCCGGGGTCACCGGGTCAGACGGCACCTAAGGGCAGAAAAGGGACTTGACTTGTGGGTCTAAATGATGTTTCAGATCTTTCCAAATTAAGTTTCATACACGTCTCCTGGGGAACTTAAAACAATGTTTGTAATGAACTGAGCTTCAGGCAACAATTGCGTTCTTTCTCCAACGGTGATATTCTGCTCCGTTTTGCTTTATCACAATAAAGTAATCACTTTCATCCCCTAAAATACATCTATGACAGATGAATACGCAAGAAATCAACTCACACACTATAATTCTGGAATCCAAAACAGGCAAAAACAAAGAATATTTTCAGAATGACTCTTTTAATCAAACACACACAAAGTAGAAAAGCATCTCAGACTGCTGTGTCCAGAATATTTCCCTTCCTCACACACACACACACACACACACACACACACACACACACACACACACACACACACACACACACACACACACACACACACGAGTGCTGTGGTAGGAACAATTACACTAAGTACACAGGACTAAAAGTGTCTCATTTTGAAATAGAAAGCAAATTTGTATATTACGCTAAAAAGCAGACATTGCTGTCTGGGAAACCTTATTCATTCTTCCAGCCAAGACTCACTTCATGACCACCCAGCTGCAAACATTGAGTCCACCACATTACAGAACCACGCCAGTCACAGACTGCAGTTCACATGTCCAGAATAACTTCTTCTGCTGCAACAGAGTTTAATGAATTAGCTGTTTTTTCGGGTTTACAACTGTGTGTACGGTTCCAATTCAATTACAATGCACTGTTCTGGCAGTGGAGAGGATGGAAAAGAAGGGTGGGTGGGAAGGAAGGAAGGAAGGAAGGAAGGTAGGAGCAATGGAGACAAAAATAAGAGGTGAAAACAGTAAGAAAGAAAGTAGAGGAGATGAAATGAGGAGCCGAGCTGGGCTGCAGTGATGGGGACATAAATGGAGAGGTTTAGATGTAAGAGTAGAGCATATTAAAACATAAAAGGAGGAAGAATTGTGTGCCTAACGTTACACAACAAGTATAAAAACCTTTGGTACCAACGTCACGTAACAAGCATAAAGGTGACATGGACTTCTGGATTCACACGGGACCAGAACAGGGGTCTTCTGGGTCACTCCCACCCAACCGTTCTTGCTCGTTAGTCTTGTTCTCATGCCACTTTCGGACCGTGTAACCTTCAATAACAGTCGCTTGTTTGATTTGCTCCATTTGTTCACGGTGACCGGGCTGAAAACAAGGAAGGAAAAACAGAAAGGAGACGAGAGACACTGTGAAGCATACGGAGAAAAGGAGAGGTGGTGAGACGAGGGTGGAGGAGAGAGGAGATTAAAAAGGGAGGATACAAGAGATAGAAAAGAGGAAAAGATGCCAAGAAAAAAACGATGCAAGACAATAGGCAAGAAAACAGGAGACGAGGAGGCTAATGTGTACAAGAAGTGGTGGAAGAGAAGGGTGCAGGAGGTGAGGCAAGGAAGGAAAAGTGGGCTGCTGAGAGAGCGACCCCGGAGGTCAGGGAGAGCCAGGCAGGGATTTCTAGCCTCCCCGTCTGACGGGAAATCCCACAGAGAAGCCACTGACCTCGAACAAAGAGGAGAGAGATGTTAGATACTGAGAGAGGAGGCGAGGCGAACGGGGCGAAGCAGTGAATAGAGAGAGAGAGAGATAGAAAAGGAAGGGACGCAAGGAAAGGCGATTTGGAAGGAGGAGAGATCGACAAACAGAGATGTGAAAGAAATGATTATCCGAGTTTCGATAAACAACGAAACGTCTGTAAATAGATTTGAGTTGGCAGGTGGAGCTAGGAGAGAGCTGCAAAGTGTCACGATGCAGGAAACACAGGGGAGGAGAAACCAGCCATTCAATTCTCAGCTGCAACAAAAAGACAAACTTGGCGTGAATTGTTATCTGGTATCCCGACTCACCTACCTCTAGTCACATTACCTCACCGCTCCGGCTTCTGCTAATTCCGACACGTTGTATTTTGTTCTCGTGGGAAGATGTTAGTTTGTCCTTCAGTGGACCGCTTGGACAAATGAGGAACGATGCCATTCGAACTCACGAAGCGGTAAATACAAATGACACACACACACACACACACACACACACACACACACACACACACACACACACACACACACACACACACACACACACACACACACACACACACACACACACACACACACACACCTCTGCTCTGCAGAAGAAGTGAACACAACTGCTGTCGTTCATGTTTAGACCAATCAGAGCAAAGACAGACAGAAGGACTTGACGACACAGAAGCATCTTCTTCTTTTCTTTAGTTACGCCTCAATACTGCACCAACAACAAAACCACCACAGAGGAAGAACATGAACCCAGGGGGCGTCTCGGCACAACGTTTTGAGTGTTGTTGATTCAGCAAACTCTTTTTCCTAAGGACACACACACACACACACACACACACACACACACACACACACACACACACACACACACACACACACACACACACACACACCAATTTCTATTCACATACTGTAACTAACACACACAGTGTACCCTCTCTTTCTGGACACCGTCCTCCTAACTGTCCATCAATTAATGCTCTTGTTTTACACACATGTATATATACATATATATATATATATATATATATATACATATACATATATATATATATATATATATATATATATATATATATATATATATATACATATACATATATATATATATATATATATATATATATATATATATATATATATATATATATGAAGAAACTCTTCCCATATTATTAACATTGAGCCTGAAGTTTTAAACGGGTGTCAGCAAATAAAAGCGAATGCTGTGCTTCTTTTGTAAACTGCTGATTTGTTGTGCTGAAGGCCGGCCGTCTTCCTTTAAAGCTTTAAAAGATGCAACATTGAATTATGTCGGACTTCTTCAGGCTACTGTGGAGCGGAGTTATTTCCACGTCTTTGTTTTTGGGTATGAATAAATCAGAACGCCCTGTTCATAAAAAACAAGACAAAACGACGCATCCTTAGTTCAGATTGAATGAAGCCGTTGTCGCAGTCGTCATTGCAAATGTCATTAAGCAGCCAATTATCTGCAAACGTAATCCAATCAACTTTGAGAAACAACAGTATATCTTAGTGATAATAACCTCCAGCGCACGCACAGCGGCGGGGTGTGTGTGTGTGTGTGTGTGTGTGTGTGTGTGTGTGTGTGTGTGTGTGTGTGTGCGTGTTCGCGTCTTTTGTGCGCATTGTACCGTCGGACTAATTCTCCTCTCTGTTTACGGCTCGTTAGCGATGCAAAGGGGGGGGAGTAAATGCAGCTGGGGGGGGGGCAGCAAATTGAGGGATTAGTCCATTTGCAGATTAGGGAAGTTACAGTTTCACTAAAAGACGGACACACACACACACACACACACACACACACACACACACTGTGTGTGTTACTGCGACGCATTCTCACTTCCAACTCGTCAAATCCTGACGCTTGGCCGGCGGCCGCACACTTCAACCGAGGACGCTTCAACCGAGGACGCTTCAACCGAGGACGCTCTAGACGTGGGTTTTGGACGCGTCAGGGACGGCGTGTTAGCTTCCGCTCGTTATATGCAAACAGCGTCCGTGTCAGGTTAAAGTCCGATGTGTAGGTTTGATCGTCTTTAGGTTTACTTAGTTAGGTTTAGGGTAGTGGTGTAATAATAACTTTTATTGATATTATTTATATCTAACGCCTTTAAAAACCAATCAAGGTGCTTCATCATACGGATGCAGAAATCCTCTTCATGCTATTATTGCCTGAACATATTCATTCATCACTAATTTGCAAAGTGATCGTTGACGTTGGGTTTGTGATCTTGTGTGCAGAGTTTGACACTAGAAGCCTTTTTTTTCTTCAGTGTAAAGAAACATGATTTTGTGACATCACAAGTCCGATATGAAACTTTAAAGTGAAGTACACAAAGCATATTGTGTTAGTATTTAATTAACAAACAGAATAAGGAGAAGATGTAGATGTTATTATAAGAATTACATTTTTTTATTTTTTGTGTGTTCTGTGTGTCCCCTTTCCCCTGCTAATCATC
Organism: Cebidichthys violaceus; assembly: GCF_023349555.1. Classification (NCBI taxonomy): domain Eukaryota; kingdom Metazoa; phylum Chordata; class Actinopteri; order Perciformes; family Stichaeidae; genus Cebidichthys; species Cebidichthys violaceus. Next base: position 22,349 of record NW_027176572.1, read on the forward strand.
CACATCTTGGTTTGTCACCGTCCTCTCCGATGTCCCTCCCTTTGTTTGTCCCTCTCACACACACACACACACACACACACACACACACACACACACACACACACACACACACACACCCCCGCCCACGTCAGGGACTCGGTCCACATGTGGTTGAGTGCCTTTCCCTCTGCTTCCTCGTCTGGTCTGAGGGGCGGGCGCTGAGCCCTCGGGGCACCGGTTCCTAATGAGCCGCTGGCCGCTCGGCGTCTGTCCCGGCAGAGCGGAGGACGCTGCAGACACTTCACCTCTGAGGGGAAGCTAGCCGGAGCTGCAGCATCTTTTAAAAAAAGGATTTAGAGCAGCTGAGCGCGAAATCCCAATCTCTCACGGTGGATATCCTTATTTAAAACAGATGTTACGACGAGCGCAACCACCTGGCAGCAAAGGACGCATTGATCACCTGATCAATCTGTCTGTCTTTGGTTATTATGGACATGTGAAGTCATACATTCAGCCTTCAGTGTACCTGCAGCACGGACACACAATTAGGTGTGTTTGTCTGTGTCTTTGCACTGAATCCCGGATCAGCGATTGTCCGTGTGCAACATGCATCAGCTGGACATTTTGTGACACGTTTCACCTCATTTTTATATTCACACAAACACATGTTTACAAAGAAACAACACAGAAATAGGTTGAGAATAGCCCAAATGTTCTGTTCTGTTTTGCATCTGACAAAAGGCTCAAACGGTTCCTGGGTCATGGATAAAAAACATTTTGATGCAGATCATTTATTTTGGTGCTCTGAGCCAATCAATTTGAAGCCGGTTGAGGCGAGCTTTAGTTAGTTTGTCACAAGATAAACGTCACAGGAAGCGACATGTTTTGTGGATTCAGCGGCATTTTGCAGATCGCACAAGGACAAAGTTCCAATAGTTTTTCGTTGAGTTGAGGAAAATCAGGATTCATCAATATTTTCTGACCTGAATTTGTTCTTACTCTCGAGATTAAAGTTAGACCTGCCTCAGACCGTGCGATCGCACAAATGACGAAGGCCCGGCTATTCAAATTCAGGCCCTTTCATCCTCATCAATTACTCAACTCACTCAAATATACTCGATTACTCAAATATTCAACTCTAAAAACGTAGCGTCCCAGTAGCTTACAACATGAGTTCATAATAGTTTTGATTCTCAGTGTTTTTATTGACTTGGCCTTTGATGACGGTGATTTCAGAGCCGTGACGTTGTGCGTTTGTAGCCTAAGTTCAGTCATGAAATTGTGTTGCTCTTTTGGCTTTAGGGGCCATGCTTCCCTCCTTCTGCACGCTTTCCCCCATGATGCAACTCGAGGCAAACGTCTTACCTTATATGGAGAAACGGAGGCGTGGCCGTGTGCCTGATTACAAATATCTCTATTTATAATGATTGTCATGAAGCCATGCATCCTACCGTGGTTCTGTTTGAGCACTTGTGTTGTGCACAAAGTAAGAGCATTTCTTCTGCATGTATGTTACCACGTCACTCTCAGGCTATGATGCAGCCAGCTGGTGTTACTGATCACCTCAGGAGTGTTTCTGCACCTTCCCTCTGGACACATGGAAGTGATCAGAAGTTCAGGGAACCCATCCATTGCACTGTTTCAGCATCGTGCATTAGAACATAAATCAAATGCATCATTATGAAAACACAGACACACACACGAGCACATGTTGATAAAAAAAACAAACCCGGAGCATGTAGGAGGTCTGCTGCAGTCGGGATGAAACGGGAAGCAGAGGGAAAAGGAAGCCGTGACACAGACATCAGCGTGTCGCTGTCAGAGCTCTGCGGCGTGTGCGTCGGCTCAGTGCCGAGGGAGAGGGGAACCCCGCTGAGAGGAAAGTCCACCGAACAGCTCGTCACACACACACACACACACACACACACACACACACACACACAGGAGTGTGACTGTGTGTGTGTGTGTGAGAGAGAGAAAGACAGAGAGAAGGGAATTATAGAACTGCTGCTGCTATAATTCATCACAGCTCTTCATGATGTACTCCTACACACTGCGGCTCTCTGAGGGTTTGATGTTCCTATGCACTCGGTTGTCCTCGCCGCTGAGTGACTGTATCAAGGCATCAGTTACCATGTTAGAATACAGGAGTACCTCTTACGGATACTGAAGTTCCACTTGTTTACAGTACAAACCAACAGGTTTAAAGAGTTCTTCTTGAAACCCCGCTTGTCGTTTTTATACCATTTTATTATTTGTCTTGAATCCAGAGAGTTGACTGCAGTACATCAACGTCAATCTTTATCATTTTGATTCACAATACAATAAAACAGTTTTTAATATGTTAGCAAATGCAGTCCAGTAGCCAGGATTTCTTTTGTCATTGTCTGTTGCTAGAAGCCACAGATGTGTTGGATGTGGACGTCTTTTTGTTGGTTTTTTATGTAGATGTTTTTACATTCGGGCAGAACAAGTGAATCAGTATATGGAGCAACCGTTACTGAAAGTTACGTGGTACATTAACAAGTACAAAGGGCCAGAAAGTCCACTGCTGTTATTTAATAAAACATTTTTTTTATTAAATGTTGAGTTTACATAACGCTACGTTAGAAAGATCGCTAAGGGGGATTGTTACTTTATGTAGCTACGTTATTATTTTAACATCGTCATTTTGGAACCAATCATTTCACGAAGGTAACATGGCATCGTGCGTTTCTGCGAGCGTGATATGAAACGTATTTATGAAATGTACTTTTGGTTCAGAAATGTTGACACTGAACGTATCCCAAGGTAAAAACAACATCCTCCTCCTCCTCACTCCTTCTCTACTCGCTGCTCAGTTCAGGGTCAGCAGCTTCTCCGCAGGACTTCCCATCAGAGGGATGAACTCGAGGCTGCACACGTGGAGGATTCTCACACCTTGTGAGACGTCGCTGCAGGCAGCAGCACCTCTGCAGGCAGCAGCACCTCTGCAGGCAGCAGCACCTCTGCAGGCAGCAGCATCTCTGCAGGCAGCAGCATCTCTGCTGTTAATCTGACGCGTACGACCACACGAGAACCACAACGTTCAAACTCGGGTGGCACCAAATGACCAAAATGCTTGTACAGAAAAACAAGGTTCTTTTTTGATGAGGACAGCTGCTAAGCTCCTGGTCAAGTAAAATGAAGATAATAATGATAAATATGATAATTACTGTGTGCTCTTTGGTCTAGTTCTGTGACGTAGGTTTGGTGTGTCTGTGCCTTAAGATGAAGCATATTAATAACACCTCCATACCCGTTTAGTCTCTCTGCTGCCATTATAGTTCATGCTACTCCTCCAGCACCTGTGTCACGGGTTAGGTGGCAACCGAGTGAAGCCAACGCAGGAGTGTCTTAGAACTTGCATTCTCTCTAGTGTCCACCAGGGGGCGACTCCTCTGGTTGTATAGAAGTCTAGTCTAAAATGACTCTACTTCTCTCTTGATTTATTCCCTCAGTAAACATTGTAAACATGAGTTTATGGTCTCAATCTCTAGTTTACAGTCTTCTTCAATACAGCATGATGTTCATTTAGTACATTATGCTCCATTTAGAGTCAAACAGACCAGAAAGCAGGGGATGATTTAGGGGCGGTCCAGACCGCAGTCCAGGAACCAATGGGTGACTTCTTTACATACAATCGATGGTCAAGGTGTCTCACTAAATGGGATCTCTGATTGGCTGCCATTTAAAAGAGTATTAACTGATCCAATCCATATTCACACCATATAAACCAGAACCCTAAACTTCTCCGTTCGTCTCCTTCCTCTCCTCACAGTCTCCTCCCTGCCTTCACATGTCTGACTTCCTCCTGCAGCTGAATGAAGGTTAAACGCATGCACACTTATCTGAGTTGCAGCAGGACATTACACAATCTTCTTATCAATCTTTCCCCATTTTGTCTTATCTTGACCGACGATCGGAATTTCAACTTCGGTGGTGCTACCGCTTCTCTGATGCAATTTAGATTGCTTCCCCCTCCCTCCCCCACCCCTCCAGGTGGAGGAATGGTGCCTCAGCAGGTTAAGGCAAAAAACCCCGAATCTCACCGTACCTGCACTATCGTAGATGTGAATCACGTATTTCCTCATCTACCTCTCGTCTCCACACAACCATCTCCTCTTCCTCACAGTTCTCCTTCACCACTCCTCTTCCTCTCTTCTGCTCGTGACCTTCAATCTCTCACCATCCCATAATTCCTGTCCTCCTTCAATACAATTCAATACACTTCAAATACTGCTGCTAAGTGGACCGACATGGATTCATTCTCCAGACAAGACTGAGATTTCCAAATCCTGCTTATCTCTGATCAGCATGGTTTTTGTTTTACTTTAAACTCTTAATGAGCAGTTTTATCTCCTATACTCACCACTATCTGCCGTACATCAGTCATGAGAGGAGGAGGAGGAGGAGGAGGAGGAGAAGGAGAAGGAGAAGGAGACTCAAGTCACTCGTATTTATCTCTCTCGTGTCGCGGCGCTGAATTATTTGCCGTAGTCGAATGAGAAAATGACGAAGCCATTTTTTTGGGTTAATTAGGGACTTGACCCCGTTGAGAGCCGGTTTATCTCCTGCTCTAACAAGCGCGTGGCTAACAGCCGTTTAAAACGCCACTTATTTACATTTAGAGTGGATCTCATGGCCCCGGCGACCCTTGGCGGGGAACTTTATGACTCGCAGTTAAAAAAGAAACAAATGCGTTTAGGTGCCGGCTTTTAAAAAAAGTAATTAACCCATTTGTTCAAATGTCACGGTTCGCGAGTATTCTGTATTATTGTTATATTTTTACACCGAGTGAAGGTTTGATTAGACACGGCGTTGGCTTGTTATCCACTTAAGAATATCTGTACATTTCATCTCGCCGCCGTGTCCGGAGGCAAATTGCCATTTCTGCTGCTCGATTGGTGTGAATCAGAAAGTTAACGTCAAATTGTTTAACTTTGCTCTTCCTTTTTAGAAATTACTCAAAAATCGTCTTCTGGTATCTCTCCGACTCGCTAATCAAATTGTCGCTTTGTCCTGCAAACACATCCATGCAAATGCATTTTCTTAAACGTAGTCACTCAACAACTCGTCTATTAGCACACAACGATCTGGAGCAAGCTCCTCCTAGTTGAAGGTGCATGATGCCACTGAGACCTCCTTAAAGACCCCCCAGTCTATAACGTCACATGTGACTGTGCTCACTGTGTGTGTGTGTGTGTGTGTGTGTGTGTGTGTGTGTGTGTGCACCCACAAGACCCCTTAAACTGGAGACCAATCAAACCGTTCCATATTCACGATGAATAAAAAGGAAAGAAGAAGAAGTGTTTGTATGTAGTCTGCATGGACGGCTGACTACCAGGTCAGTCACAGGTTTGATCCCCACCGAGTCCACATTGAAGTGACTTTCCTCAATGCAGTTCGTCGCTCATTGTTCCTAGTGTGTACATGGTGTAAAACTCAAGATCCACACACACACACACACACACACACACACACACACACACTGAGGTGATGGGGGAGAGTGGGATGTCTGCCGGTTGCATTATTGATCCATCAGGCCGCTGACATTTTGCTCACCAGGTTGTTTGAGGGCAGCAGCAATTTCTTGATTTTCCTTTTGAAGTCATATTTTCCACGAGTACAGCACAAAATTACAACTAAACTGCGTTCTAAAAATACGTTTCAAGAGAAGTGTAATTTCTTCTGGATTACCAACGCAGTTTTTGTGGTAAATTTAAACAAAAACGCAACAAAGCTACTTGGTTAGGTTTAGTAGAAAACATCACGGTTTGCCTTAAAATAAGCGGGTTTCTTACGTTTGTTTAAGTTACGGACATACACACACTTTTGGTTGCACACAGGACACGGACAGCGGTCTCCTGTGTGATAGTCCAGAGTCTGTTTACCCACCATGCACCACCAACGGACTGATAGGAAACGTATTGCGGTACGTCAAACACAACTCAATCCGGTAGCACTTCTGTTTAAATCTAATTGACAATGCAGATTTTGGTAAATGAGAACTTACTTTTTAGGAGACCGAGCTTATTGCCTACATGTGTTGCTGACCTTTCAGCGGTTGATGTGACGAATCCCTTTGTTGCGCTTCTAATACTACAAGAGCGATAGTAAAGAGATAATACAGCACGTTTGAAAAATGATCTGGATGTCCCAGGGACAGAACTAATGAAGAGCAACATGATGTTGTCACGTATGTAAGCAGCAATGCTGCCAGCAACAAGTGGAACGAGACCCCGTTGTGAAATCAGCACCACTATGGATCCAAACTGTACAACCGGTTTCCCTCGTCTTCTCTATCCTTGCACAGATCATGTAGTCCCCAGATGTACCATACTTTAATTTTTAATAAAGAAACACAAGAAAACAACCTCGTACCCCCGAAACCTGTTGCAACACACGCAGTCCGTCAGTGCTCTCTGCGAGCACAGCTGTGCGCCGCTGACGCAATGGCTAGGTCTCTCTCCGAAAGGGCTCTCCCACTCCGCTCGGAGAACACAAGCGAACCATTGTGGGTGCGCTGAGCGCTGGCAACAGCTGGACCACACGGCGGTTATCTTGGACCCCCGACCCCGCGGCGATGACAGGATCAGCTTTAGCCCCCCCCCCCCCCCCCCCCCCCGAAAAAAAAAAGCTGCCTTATCCACGGTCGGCACATGATGACATGATGGATGAATGCGCGGACAGGCCGGAGGAGCGAGCTGGCACGGACTGACCGTTTCCATCCTTTTACTGGGTGGCGCTTTTAAGCGGGCTTGTTCTGGACTTTGAAGCATGTGTTGATTAACATGTTGCGTGTTGAAAGTGCAGGGTGAGCTGTTTTATGTAGTGTGTGTGTGTGTGTGTGTGTGTGTGTGTGTGTGTGTGTGCAAATCAAAGAGGGTTTGCAGCAGTGTCTGTAGATGCATCATATTTACCGACTTTGTTTCAAATACTTTAATATACAAATAAAGAAAAAGGGGAAAAATCTCAATGATATTAATGTATTGCATCCACAGAAACAGCCCCCCCCCCCCCCTCCCTGTAACCCCAAGCAGATGTCAGGATTCCAGTGAGGTGTGTGTGTGTGTGTGTGTGTGTGTGTGTCCGTCGTCTGGTGCGTATATTTATGAGAGGATTACGATTGGACCTCTGCTTCCTGCGACCTTTGACCCGAGTTTATCCCTCATACGTTATTGGCTCACGAGTGACGTTCAGGCTCTCCTTTTGATCTCGCTTTGACAGAAAGTCAAGGGCAGTTTGTATTTAACTACGTGGTTCTTTGGTTTTCTGTGGCAGTTATTCCTACATATATTTTTGGACGAAGTTTGATTTGATTTTTAAGTGAAGAGCTGATTGTAATTGACTGAGTTTATTCTTCGGAACAAAGACGTTTTCATGAAAGCAAACACGGGGTTGGATTTTATTCTTTACGCCCACTGGTGACGAAGATGTCCCTTGGCTTTACACACACACACACACACACACACACACACACACACACACACACACACACACACACACACACACACACACACACACACACGATGAAAGGCACAGACATGTACGCAAAAGCTATCACATAAACCCAAAACTAATTTTCCAGGAGGTTCAAGTTACATATCCACCTTTAGATAGCAAAAAGGAAAGAAAAAATAAAAAGTCTCGGCTTCTGTCCCGCTTGTGTTAATCAGAACGTAACAACATGATGCAACCGCTTGCAGCTCTGAGTTGTAAGTCAAATGTAACACCTGTCTGGGTTAGGCTGAAATATTTCTCTAGTCTGAGATTCTTCCGTCAAACGTTTGACACCAAAATGGTCATTTTGTCATTTGACGAAGAAGAAGAAATATTAGAAACCAGATGACGGATGTTTGTTACCTGTCTGACTTCAGCCCGGCTTCATTGAGGAAGAAGAGCCAACATGTTCAAAAGAAGTGACGTCCATTTTCAACATCCTAATTATGAAAAAGAAGAAGAAGAAAGGAGAGATGTTTGTGTCTGAGAGAGCTGAACTTGCTCGAACTCTGAGTCAAATAATTCCTGAGGAGTAAATCCTGTCCTGTCCTCTCCATGCACCGTGAGGTGTGCTTCTTAAACCCACTCGCCTCCATGTCTTTCGTTTAAGTTGCACAAAAAAACGAAATGCAAAAATGACAATGTATTGTTTTGTTACTCCCTCTTGGCTTGGCCGTAATGTCCTGGGGTCGCCACCGGTTAAACCGGACAACCCTCACAGGACTCCAGGAGATCACTGCGCTCAGAGAAGAAATAGTTCCACGCAGCACGTCCTCGTACCTAAAACACAGAATAGGTTGTTCGCCAATGACTCCCAAAACGACATAAATGGAAGTCGGGAAAGTTCCAGTGACAGTTTTTAACCCATGATTAACAACTTCAAACGGGACACGAAAAGCAGCAGCCTCCTGTATTTAAGAGTCCCAGCCATCCATCCCGACCTCCACCCCTACGGGGGACTTCGCCGCTCTTTTATACTACGGCACCCGACTTCCTCCTTTTTGCGTCCATCGTAATCACGGCAGCCGCTCGAAGCCGCTGGCCAGACAATACATGCAAACGCGGCTCGTAACAAGTCCTCCTCCTCAAAGATCGGCTGCTGAGATGCCAGAACGATCACTTCTTAAGGTGCTTCGCGATGCTGCACGTTGTCAGGAACACATTTTTGCTTTTGAATTTGGCTTTTCCTCGGCTTTCTCGGCCACATTGGTGACTTCCTGTGAATCCTAGTGTCTGGCCGGCAGCGCGTGGCGTACGTGCGTTGCAGGTTGCAGTAGGTATGGGTAGACACAGTAACATGCACAAAGTGGAGGTGCATGGAGCAAGCCATGTATAATGAATGAACAGCTGAGCCGCTGGAGAATGAGCCAAAGTAGATGGTGTGTTTTTTGTTTTTTCTTGACATATCACATGCTAGTATGTCATGCATATTTCATTGGGCATGTCTGGTTGGGCTGCTGCTTGCCTAGGGAGCCAGGCAGATGTTGCATTTGCCTTCGTCTGTGTGTGTGTGTGTGTGTGTGTGTGTGTGTTTTTGTCAGAAGATACAAATAAAGCATCAGAAATGTGTATGTGGGTGTGTACCTGACTGTGAGGCTTAGGGATTGATCTAAAATCTGTCTGCACAGGTGGATGGAGTGCAGCATGCTACACCGAGACAAGATCTACACTACGTTATATTTCACTTCGCTACAGGTTGAAATAGTGTTCTAACGCACAATTAGATAAACACAAACGATGTGAGTTATGACAGGGTCGTGCGTAACATGAGGAATAGGATTTTGTATTTATTTCAATATCAAAAAGGAAACTTATTTGCTTTAACTTGGCATTAAATAATGACTATAGAACAATGACACCATCTGCTCTACGATTGGTTCCCTGTGAGCGTCGCGTTCACGATGCAATTTTGTCTGCAACCCGGGGAAACGATGGCTCCATTGATGGCACAAAGGAAGAGGATGGCGCTTGAGTTGCGTCTATACTTCTATGCTGTCCTAAGGCATTACAGCTGCACTCCTTCAGTTCTTAAATGAAAAGCCCTAGACATACACAGTGCATCCCTGTTAACAAATAAAACAATTTTAAGAGGCGTAGCTTCCCGTAGCTATCTTCAGGCGGCAGAAATTGCCGACGGTGGACCAGTAGAAGTAACGTTAACTTTAACTGTGGAAACTCGGAAGAGCGATCTGCTGCCAGCTATGTTGTTTCCTTATTTCCAGCCGGGTGGATCACGCGATCGGTCGCGTGTTGTGTGCGTGCGTCGGTGTGCTCCTCTATGTCTGTCCACAGCTTATCTTCGAATTCCGCTGCAGCAAACTGCTTAACATTGTTGGGGTGGCCAGTTACGGCTGCAGGTTCAGAAGATCTCTCGTAGTTGCGGTGACTCAAAACACTTTTCATTGTCCGCTTGGTGAGTTTACAGTTTGGTTTTTGGCGGGATCGTGTGAAATGTCTTATATGACAACTTTGAGCCAATTGCCTGAATACATTGCTGCTGGTTTATGAGTTTGATAGAAGCCCAACAGGCCATTGTCCAGACATGGGGTTAGCCAAGTGTGAGTTGTATTTATTCTACAATTGTTAATGATGTTTCTTCATCAACGCAGATCATCGGAGTTACTACACCGGAGGTGTTTTATATTGTGAGGTGATGAAGAAATGTTCTCCAGTAATATTTCTCTCCTTCGCTGGGTTCAAACTCGGCTTTCAGAAAACGCTGCCGTGGCTTAAAAGAGAGTTTTTTCTGTAGAACGATCTGTTTGATTTGGCACAGGAAGTCACTTTTGCATCAACTGATTGACACCAGCCTGTCACAACACAAGTTTGGGTTTCTTTGTCTCAGTTTCTCTGAGGTTAGGTTGGTGCTAAGGTGACTTGGTCTATTTAGCTTTTTTCTTTGCATTAGTATAAGAGGTACTTTAACATCATAGCAGCCTATAAACCTTAATGAACACATGAATACCGAGTCAAACAGCTGTTTGACAGACTAAAGGTGAATACTTTCATTTACATTTTAAACCTATTAGTGAGAAGCATGAAGCGAGCGACTTAGTAAAGTATAAGTTAAAATTGTCTAATTAACTGGCAATAAAAGACAGAAGTGAAAGGTGAAATCCACGGTGTACAAGATGATCTACTTAACTTATAAAAAACATGTTTAATTGATTAACAGAGCAGAGACCCACAAAGACGAGCATTCAGATGACAAGCAATCAACTTAAAAACGAGCTACCGATGCAGCATAACGTAGGCTTGTGAAAAGAATATTGTGTCATTTGAAAATCCTTTTGAAGTTTGATTTTGCTTCACTTCCTCTTAGAAATAACTCGGTGCTGACTCAATGGTATTCATTTTTTAAATTGTTGTTTCCCAGTGACACAGACCAATATACAGACTTCCAAAAAAAACAATGCATTGGGGTTTTATGTTTCTCAAAAGTAAGAATTGAGCTGTGATTTGGTTGTAACTGTGCTTAAATTATGTAAATAATCCCAGGAGATGATTTATTTTGACGTAGCTATCCCTACCTTCTTCTTCAAACACTCGTCCTCATCTAGTTGCTCCTCATGCATCATGCATGGATATCGTTTGATGCCATTTTCAATTCAGAGTCCATTTGTTCGGCGGTATACTGTTCATCAAAAATCACACTAATCCTAAAGCCTTCGGCACAATCGATATTATTCACCTCCGTCTGAGACTCTCAAGAAGTGTCAGAGTTGACGCTGTGCTGCTTTTGATGAATCGTATTATTGCTGTGCACATGTACGCTTCATAAGAAACACCTGCGATGTTTATATAATACGACATAAAAGGCAATCAAACAAAGAAAGTTTTCCATGAGCTAAACTGCTGAGTTGGTACATTTGCAGGTTTCTCCGTCGGCCCACATTCTGTTTCGTAACTTTTATACATTGTGCATTGTTGAAAGATATATCGCTCGCTTCCCTGAGCACCTTGTCATGAATTAATGACTGTTTGCCACCTCTTGCATGGTTTCTTTTTAACACATTGCTCATTTTAATTGTTAGCTTTGGAGAGCGGCCAAGGTTTCCTTGTGGCCGTATTGCTTTTGGCTGTTTGCAGGTCTCTGGGAATTGTTTTTCCAGACTTGGAGAGTCCTCCCCCCCCTAGCCACCCAGCCACCCTCAACCTCCTGAAGTCTGAGCCAGGCCGAGAACGGAGCCCTGGGGTACTCCTCGTTTCCTGTGAACACACACACACACACACACACACACACACACACACACACACACACACACACACACACACGGCCAACGCCGGGACGCGCCATACACGCCAATCACGTACACATGCCACGCTCCAGCCCTCGTCCCGTAAGAATTACGTTCATGCGCAGCTATTCTGCGTTAGTCCATGAACCTCGAACAAGAGGTTTTGTTCCTAATTCCTACTTTGGCAACAATGTTCCCTTAACCTCAACCAGTTGGTGACAATGGCCTCACTATGACTGTACCTTAACCATGAAGAGATATCACGGTCTGCTTACCAGCCACCGTTCACAGAAGCCGTGGGCCAGACGTACCTGGACACTGATAGCCACAGATGTATTCGGAGAAGTGGAAGACCACTTTCCACGATGGTACCCAGGTAATTCCATTGCAAACCCTTTTTTTGGGCTCATGAGCATGTGTGTTGCCTTCACAAGCCAGGATTTAGTCTCCGTTTCTGCTGGTTGTGAATGCAGTAATCGTACTCTGGTGCAGACGAAAAATCACAGGTCCTGACGCCGCTTGCGTAGAGGTGGTCTTGCACCTTTTACTAAATGAACCCTACGGCGGTTTGTTTGCAGTGACAACACAATCCGACCCGAGTGAAACAAAGAAGCCCGACGTTTTTTGCTGGACATCTGGGCCAAGGAGAACGTATAGAATATGCCAGATAGAGTCCGTAAAAATAGTGACATGCATGAAGTTATTGGAGGAGAAGGGACACCAAAAGTATTAATTTCACTCTGATGCGGACTAGCCAAACGGACTATGGCTTGTGAACGTGCACTAAGAATCATGGAACGCACAAAAGGTCTCGTTTGAGACATTGTAATGGGCCTAACAGCAGAGAGTGACTGCATGTGACTGTGGCCACTGAGCAAAATGTTCTGCACATCCCTGCTCTGTCCTAACTTCTAGCTAACTTTGTCAGGTTTCAGTTCGGGGACGATATACATTTACTACAGCATTACACTTGGCCACTGATACAATCTGGCTCATATTTATATATTTTTTTTAACCTCTTTCTCCTTTGTGCGATGTGAAAATCAAACTATCCATTACGATGACATCCGTGTCCTTTTTAATTTATCGCCGTTCCTCAGCTCTGGTACAACTGAGCTGTGCTGTTGCGGTTCCTCTTTGACCTCCTCTGTGTGACTGATGTTTTTATTGGTGTCCTACTGACTCTGGAGTGATGCGCCTATTACAGGGGTCACGTAGGTTACACCTCCTCCCCCCCTCCCCTCTTCCTCCTCTACCGCGGCTTGACAGCACTGCTGAGGCTGCCTTTCCCCAAAAGCGTTTTAAATGCATCCTTGTTCCATTACCTTGCGGTGGAACTGAGAGCAACTTCTCCTTTCACAACAGTTTTGTTTTAGAAGAAATAAGTCATCTCCACCCGTCTCCCCCCACCTACCTCTCAATTTAAAATTTGTTCCACCTCATATTCAAACGCTCCCATGATCCACATGCACAAGTTCCAGATTACATGCATGTCAGTGAAGCGTCCAGCCCCGGACGGTCCAGAACATGTTGCAGTAATCGAGTTAAGCAGCTCAGACAGTAGCGTTGCTGTGAGACGGGACTTAAGAGCTCATTATCTGCGGTTTAGAGCGATTCACTCTAAGCATTTTTGACATGGTCGCAAAACACACAGATTATTTGCGGTCAACATCTCAATAATCTGGTTCCTCTAAGAGCAAGATGAAACCGAAAGTGCAATTTTCTTTTTCCGACAGGACCGTGAAGGCAACACGTCACAGCGAAGAAGAATAAAGTTGCGATCCGGGAGCAATTACAGAAAAGGTTTTGGATCAAAACAGAAGACGCGAGCGGATGATCGGCTAAGACGACGATAAGCTACAGCTCTTAGCGAGAGGTCTACTAAATTATTGACATCCTGCACACTTACCATATTTTCACTCATGCCAAAGAGTGCAAAATGATGAGGGGGGGGGGAAATAAAAAAACAAACATATTCATCTATTCCCTAAGTGCTTCAAAGCACCCAAAGTGTAACCTAGACGAACTGAGCCAAATACAAACACTTGAAAAGAACGCGACGATGCGGAAGCCAAATGGTGGCGAGCGGCGTCGGTAACAGGAGGCAGCGAGGGGAGGTTTTGAAGAGCCATGCTGGGCTGTTGGCGGCGGTGACACTCGAGCCGCGACACAGCTCACCGGGATGCGATTTAGAGCGTGTACTTCCACCTTCCAAATGATGGCACTTCTAAGAAGTGAAAATAGATCCTTCTGCCTTCTCGCAGAGTTCACAGATTTTTTTTTTTTTTTTTTTTTTCATATTTCTGCTTACTGAATCATGAAAAAAAAAAAAGAAGGTCTTTGTGGCTTTTGGAGCCATGAAGCACATTAAGCTTATTTTCGGCTCGGTAACAAAAAACAAAAAAAAACAACCTTTCTCGGCTCATTAAAACTAAGGTAAAAGTTGTAATAATGCTTGTTCGTGAAAAAAAACTTTTAACGGAAATTTCTGGTGTTTTTAATTGAACTGAAAAAAAAGTGAGCAAATTGCAGCTAAACTCATTTTGCATTGCAAATGTGTCTGACCTAGTTGAAGCAAAAAAAAAAAAAGAAGGGATAAATGACTTAATTCATGCAGCCAATCACGTCTTCAAATTTCACTTTTGCGTCCGATTGTTGGGGACAGCAGGGAAGCTGAGCCGGTTTGTAACGTCGTGTCGGTTGAATCCCGATCCACTTCTGACCACGGTGAGGTCCGACCCCTCTGCTGAAACCCACACATCTCAGAGGAATGCACCAACAAGCACATTGGTGATTATGCTGTGTGTGTGTGTGTGTGTGTGTGTGTGTGTGTTTGTACGAAGGCCAGTGGCTGCTCTGGAAATCTTGTTTTTCATTGATTATGTCGTGCGTTGACCTCATCCTGGGGGGGGGGGGCTATAGGCGAGGAATTCGTCCAAACTCTGAAAAGGAAAAACAAACTGGGCTCCAGCCCTGCACTGTAATGGATCCCTGGGAAAACTGTGGAGAAACAATGACAGAAAGTGTTGACTCAGACCTATGACTTAGCAAACAAATTGTGAGTTGAGCTTTAATTAAGTATGCAGTATAACCATTACGAAATACCAAGACTTAGTACATGTAGACCCTAGAATGGTGGTGTGTTGCTACTTCTTCATTTATTTAAGTAATAAGATAAGTTGTGTGAATTTGTTCCCGTTACTCTGGAAACACTTGGCCTTGTGATAAGACACGGCATCATTTATACATGTATTTTGTTTTTAAATGCGTGATATAGACTCCTTTCCCAACGGTCGCCGGCTGCCACCGGAAGCAGCGTACAAGTAAGTACAAGTTTTGGGAACTGAAAGAGTAACAGAGATGCTTTTGATGAGTTTTATTTTGTTTCCGTCGAGTCCGAATGAAGAGTGTTTTCGGACAATCAGCGAGGTAAAATAACTGTCTGGTGGCTTTGAGGAGAGCTTATTAATTGTATGTTTTGCAGGTTAATAAATTATACTAATTCTACACATTCTGCATTCCAAAATGGCATCGTGACACGCTGCATCAGCCTCAGACCAAAGCTAGGAGTAGATATCAATTGTTTCACAGTAATGGTTGCGCTTACATTTTATTTCTGAGGACTCAAGCGGAGCCTCAGGTAAAGCTGGAATGGGAGAAATTGGAGCCAAAATGGCACAATTAGTATTTTTGGATGAAAATACTTTTTCAAAAGCTTATTGCCATTTGTTTCTGTAAACTAAAATTTGACAAAATATTTAATTTCCTTTCGACTTGATTTGAACGTGTGAACAAATCTGATTACTTTGTCTTAGTCTGGAATGTCAGGAAGTGGTCAAATGTAACTGGTTCATTTCTGTAGATTTGAAGCCAGACTTTGCATGAAATAAATGAAAAGATTTCGGAACCAAATTGGGAAGCTGAAAACCAAAGAAAGAAAAAAGGTCTAAATGGGACCATGTGGTCAATTGTGAATGACCTGACTTGTGTCTTTTTCTCCTTCTGGCTTGATTTAACCTGCAGAACCTTTTTTTTCCTTCTTTTCTCTGGTAGTTGCAGACACCAGCGTTCACAATTTATTCATCTGAATGTGCGACCGACTCTTTGTGTCTCTGAGAACCTGAAAGGATTTAGAATTCCACGGAGGAGGAACTTTAAGGCTTTTTTTTTCATTCCCAGTTGGTCCTTATTTGCGTTTCGGTGGCCGTGTTTGGTGAAAAGGCCTTTTTTCCTTTCTCCTCCTCGGTGCCACCAGTTACAGCAGTGCCAGCCCGGGCTTTTGTTACTTATCTATTTATTTAGCTGCCGGAGTTAAATGGCTTAGTGACAAATTAGAGTGTAACGATAATGACCGCGATGGTTAACAACGCTCGCTTCTCATCGAACAGAGGGGGGGAGGTGAGGGGGGGCAGTTTTTCCAATGCCCCTTTCTCTCATTCTTATCCCGACGTATTTCACACCATCTCAAAGTGAATGACAATTACTGCCCCCCCCATGTGAATGGGAGCTCTGAACTTTGTTTAATTTCTTTCTCCTTAGAATCTAATGTGGCAATCCAGAAAAGAGAGTTTGCAACTGAAGCACACAATAAGAGAGGGGGGGGGGGGGGGGGGGGGTTGTTCTTTCTTTTTTTTTCCAGGAGGAGCAGGGTAAGTTTTGAAAAAAAAAAGGGGGTCAAGAATCAAAATGGGAATGACATTTGCCATCAGCGGAGGCCTGCTTTATGCCAGCCATTGATGCGCCTTTTTCCCCAAAGTGAGCCTGCAAGGGGGGGGGGGGGGGAGAGATCTGCATTGCAAATTGGCAGCGCACAGGCCCTTTTCACAAGTGGACAGGCGGGTCGGGGGCACGGTTCCCACACACACCCCATCCCTCACCCCCCCCCCCCCCCCCCCCAACCCTGACAAACGATCAACCCCTCCCACCTTCCCTCCCCCTCCCTCCCTCCCTCCTAAACCTCAGCTTGCCCAAATGGCCTCAGTGGTAGCCGCGTGGAGGCGGCCCAGCGTTCTCCCGGGCTGACTCCCCAGAGCGGGCCGCGCACAGTGGGGGCTTTGTTCCAGCAGCAAGGCCCGGGGAGGGTCCGGGTCAAGGGGAGGAGACCGACAACTTTGACAGGCTGCAAGGAAAGGTGTAGCCTGCGTGGTGCAAGACCCCCCCCCCCCCCCCCCCCCCCCCCCCTTCCATTCCCTCCCCCCCCCCACTGCACTTTGTTTGTTTGTTTTCACTCAGCTCTGCCAAACTAACACAGGGTGTACACAGAGTTCCCATTATTGGAGGCATTAAGGAGAATGAATGTGGCTTGTTTAAGCTGGTCACACCAACAGAAGCAGTCGTTAAATAAATGACACACACACACACACACACACACACACACACACACACACACACACACACACACACACACACACACTCACTGCTTTTTTTGTTTTTATTTACGCATTCTTATTAGCCACCCAAATTGACACAGTCTTGGTCGCTCTCACAGGTTTCACTCATGTGGCCCGATTAGACCTTTCACTCAGGACACTGTGAAATTGATTCCAAAAACTAATTAATAAACTGCAATGGCACCAGACCGGTTGGTTCTCGGCAGCAGAGTTTTGAACAAGCTTATTAAAGAGATATGTGAGTAAAAAAATAAATAAAATGCATGACAATAATCCAACCAGGAAATTAAGGAAGACTTGGACTTTCTTGGTGTCATAAAGTGACACATTGGGTGTAATTTTTGTGACATTTCTGAGCTAACATAAAGCGTAAGAACGATGTGGGTGAAGTGAGCGTACGCCCACGCGGTCCGGAGGGAAGCTCTGATCGCCATGAATGAAAGCAGCTGTGAGGGTGGACCTTTAACAGTACTTTAAGAAACCTTCCGTTTCTTCATCCGTTTTTTGCTGCATAGTTTAAGAATGTACGTAAAATGAATTTGCTGAGCTGCAAGTCAGTGTAATGAGGCTGAACTTTGAGTAAAGCTGTTGGTGTTTGAAGTTAAGCTGTATAACTGTCCAATTGCGTCACATTAAATCACATTAACTGCCCTTTTGTGATGCGATTAACTGATTTTTTTCTCCTTATTTGTTTATTTTTGTAATCTTTTTACTTATTAGATTAGATTAAATGTTGATATATTGTTAATTTTCAGCAGAAGAAAAACTTTATGTAACTTCAGCCTGAGCAGAATAAGTGAAAGCACCTGTGGGGAGGCGGGGCCTCTAATCACAGCGTTACAAAGGGTGGCTCATTTTGGGTCGGCTCTGCTTTAGCGGCAGGTAGCGGAACAGCAAGCAGCGCTTCTGTGTTCGAGGTTTGAAAGAAACCAATAACTAACAGATGGGGGGGGGGAAATAATCGAACCATTGATGCGTCTTTAAGCTGATGAGGCTGACAAAGAGCAACAGCAGTCACACAACTGTGCAGACTTTGACATTTACATGTTGCCTCGCATCCCTTTTTTTATTGATGTGTTTAAGGCGCATTATTAAAGTCATTATAGACACGATCCAGGATGAAATATAAATAAAGGGAAGCTTCGTACCTCTTTTCCTCTCTTCTTAATCTGATTACATAACCCTCTGGGGTTGTGCTCGTCTTTGGCTCGTTGCCTCGACAAATGTTCATTTTGAAAATAAGGGCAAACTCCTGAGGAGGAAAGATTGAAATTGTTAAAACACTTCATCGCGGTGCACGGAGGAGAAGTGCGGCATTAGCACAGTGGGAGACATGAAATATGAAGCAGGACCTCTGGCTGCAGTATTATTCTCTCCTCCTGTTTCACAGCTATGACATTTTCCTCCTCTGCGAAGCTGAGATTTATCATCTGTTGGTGAAATGAGCGTAGAAAAGCCCGGCTTAAAAAAGAAAAAAAAAAAAAAAGAGTTAGTCGACGCTGGAAGAATATGGTAAAATGTGTGTTAAATGTGTTTCTGAAGACAGGGGAGATGCCACACTTCCTCTGCAATGCATTTAATTTCCTGCTGCCTACAATCCTCACTTCTCCACTCGTAGTGAGGCTACAGAATGTCACCTGCTGGCAGTGAATCTCATGTTGTTCTTGTGTAGTGATCACGGATTCTAAGCTTCTTTTCATGTACATGCAAAAAAGCAAAATGCCAAAGAATGTAAATGTATGTTAATAAATGAATGTCAGATCTGGGTGTTACAAGTACAAATATGTTTTATCAACCGTTTCCCACATGATACATGGGGTTATTCCCCCCTTTGGAACTGCAATTAAAATGACAAATGTGTCGCTTCGAGCGATTTAAAGCTCCCGCCCCTTCACGAGCAAACAACAGCGTCTGAGAGCTCGCTTTAAAAACAACCATAAATTGTAACCCCGTAAAGTCCCCCTTTAGACCCAGCTTTTAATATCAAGAGTTTTATTGCCGGACTTGACGTCGTGAACAGGGTTGGTGGAGTGTCATTGAGAGTGAATGGGCTCTGGCTGTTGTGGTAGTAGAGTTATAAAGCGCCCCCCCCCCCATCCCTAGCACGCTTTGTTATCCTACATATGTGTTGTATTTAAAAAGGACCAGCCCAGTATCATGGCATGACATGGTAAAGAAAGGCAATCTATTGGTTTAATGAACATGGACACGAATTGTGTTTTTTTTTTTTTGTTTTTTTAATGCTATACGATCATATTTTGTGGCGGACAAACGATATGAAACGCTTCCACTGGACTATGGAAAGTGACGTGGAATTAAATATCGGCAAAGTCCAATTATGGAGGGCGGGTGTGAAGAGGGATCGTACCAACAGACATCCAAAGTGTCAAAGTGTTGTTGACTAAAACTAACGAGCGCGACGGCTTTCCTGAACCTAATTAAGGGGATTTGTTGCCTGAACCTAGGTTTGTTGTGTTGCCTGAACCTAGGTTTGTTGTGTTGCCTGAACCTAACTTTAAGCCCAACCATGAATACCTTTCTTTAACTTGTCAAAGTGGTTTACGAAGAAGTAGCACTTAGTGACAGTACATAGGTTTGAACATGTATTTTCCTGGAGAGCAACATCTGGAGTTAATCTAAAAAAATATAAATTTAAACATTTTGTTCATATGTCATTTGCTCTTATCAGATATCTCTGTTTTTAGTTGCTGTTCCTCTTGGACTAGTGTTTGATCCAGGGCATCCTGGGTGATTCTAGATCTCACTAAATTTGAACTCTTAACCGAATGAATGAAATGATTTACGATCCTGAGAACCAAGTGCCAGGGGGTATATAAATGGCACAATACGGAGAAAATAGACAGACGTTTTTACTTGCAAGGCTAACGCACCAACAATCCAATGAGCGGCCGCTGCTCAGCCTCCAATTTCATGGACCGCACCTTTTTTTTATTAAAAGCAGCAGAAAGCATAGCGTGCAGCAGTGGAAACACAAATCCATGTAAAGTATATTTGCATATGTGTGAAAATGCCCAAAATAAAAAGCAAATAATTCACACAAACCTTTTTTGTTTCATTCTAACTTGCGATGCAACAAAACAAGGCGTTCACGCCGGGGTGATTATGTATGTAATGAGCGATAGGAGCACAATGAGGGCTGAGGTGAGGAGGTGGAGAGGGTATTTATTTATCTTTTCCCCTTGGACTGGGAAACCTGGTGGTTTTATATTGGTCTGTGTGAAAGGGGGAGGCTGCTCAGGGGCCCAGCGCTGCCCCGTCTCTCTGTCTCCGCCTTTATGTTGGGATGCCTTTGAGACGGGATGTGAAGGTATGCGGCTGGGAGAGGGCGAGCTCAGGGATGAATAGCTTCACGTTTTTGAGTTGTTTTCTTCAAAGTACAGGGTTGTTTTTCGCCCCACTGTGTCCTCTGCTCCACGACGCCCGAGTGGATTCATTATGAAGGCAACCTGTTGGTCCTCTTCATGAGGAATAAGGAGCAAGATATGTTTGCAACAAAAAAAAAAGATGGATGAAGATGATTAGTGGACTGAAAATGACTGGAATACAATTTTAATAAACAGTCACTGCTTCCTGCTTCTTTAATAGAATCTTTGGGTTTAAGCAGTTGGTTGGACAAAATGAGAAATTTGAAGACGTTACCTTGGTCTCAAGGGAGACTGTGATGGACGTCTGACTATTATTTCTGACAAACAAACAATTACTTGAAAAACAATCAATAAAGGCATTAACGTGATCTTCCTTTCCTCTCAACAACACTACATTGTCAGTCACGTTTTGAGGTAAAGTGGTTTCTCCCTGGATAATGTTTGTATTTGACATATCTCACATATGTCCACGTCATGTGGGACTTTCACCCAGGAGGCCGATGTTCGTGTCCCACATGAAAGCAAAAGTGATGCAAAGTAGTTTCGTCAAAACGTACTGCAATTGAGAATGCAGTTTAAAAGATGCAAAAGTGCCATGAGCAGTTAAAACACTCAACGTTAATAAATATATATATATATATACATATATATATATATATATATATATATATATACATATATATATATATATATATATATATATATATATATATATATATACATATATATATATATATATATATATATATGTGTGTGTATATATATATATATATATATATATGTGTGTATATATATATATATATATATATATATATATATATATATATATATATATATATATATATATATATATATATATACATACATATGCAGAAGTGTTGGTGTGAAACGTTGAGATTGAATGTATTCGTGAATTGCAGAAATGTAAAATGCCAACGTTTTATTCTGGCAACAAAACTACTTTTGTTAGGTTTAGGAAAGAAAAGATCAATAAGTGTATTTTTTACATAATTTAAAATAAGTCAACATTGACTTCTGGTTTCACATGGGGGTGTGAGCCCTCCAACCCGACCTCCTTCCTATGCAGACTTAGATTACAAAGTAGTTCTGTTGAACCTGGGAACTAGATCCTAATTGACCATTTGTATCGTTTGTGTGGTGCCGGCATGTCTCCACCAGGAGGTCGTGGACATATCGGGTATTTTCTTAGCTCCATCGTCACTTGTTAACCACGTGTTCTCAAAAGGAACACAATGAAATATCTACCGTATCGGGAGCAAAGGCACATCAAGAGCAAATGATTAATTATGTATCCCATCTTCAATGCGAGAAAATAGTTTCTTTACGCCACAGTAAGAAGGTGAAAATAAGGATTTAAGTGCTCGACAAAACTGAGCTTTGGCGTCTCCGTTCAGACTCTGTCGAGCGTTTCTTTCTCCGAGCCTCCATGAGACAACTATTAACGAGCGAGCTGATTTCAAAGCCCCTCTGGGTTGGAGAGGCTGCATGTCCGGGCATCTATAGAAAAAAAAAAAAAAAAAAGTCCCATATTGCGCTCTCTCTCTCTCTCTCTCTCTCTCCCTTTGAGAACTGACAGAAGTTTCGACAGTGGCAGTAAATTCACTCCGCAGACCTGCTGGGAGGCAGGGGAGCGCGGCGATGGGAAGGCCTTTTCTGCACTTCAAGGACCCCGAGCGTCTGCCGGATAGCCTGTCAGAAATACTAAGGCTGATAATAAATTTCCTTTTTTTCTTTTTTTGCACAGCTGTGGCTGTGAAACGAGCGCAGAGGCACCGAGGGTGGAGGCGAGAGCTGGAGGAGACGAATCTATGCGAAGGCAATTGGCTGGCCTGACTTTATAGAGGGAGCAATTGTTCAAACGGTGAAGGCAAGCCGAGAAGTGAACTCTATCACCACTGCACAATTCTTCACAAACAAGAGAGTGCCTTTTTCCTGTGTCACATTTATGCTGAAAGACATGTCGGAAATATATCATGTGATGCTTTTTTTTTTCAAGCTCTCGAAGTCTATTCTGCAGAAAATTCCAATTACCCGCAACCGTTTGATGAGTGAGGCGGCTCCATTATGACTTTTGTGTCGAGACTTCCCAGACAAATTAAAAAGTTGTTTGCAAAATAACGGGTCTGCTTTACGGCGTCTTTGCATCCACACAGGTCTGAGACTCGTTCGTCTCCTTTTCATGAAGCGTCTCCGGTTCACCTGCCACACACCTAGCCTACCCACAATGCAACTCGACTGCCGGCTGTTTGATCCGAGATTTGGTGAAATCAAGAAACTACCAAGGTCACCACACTATCCCTAAACCTAACGAGTAGTTTTGTTGCGTAAACTTAACCAAGTTGTTCCAACGTACTTATTTGAACCCAAACCGCTATCTTTCCTTAAACATTTGAAGCTACTTAGCGTAATTTCGGGAGCAGGACCACACCTCCTATAAATACCTCCCTCACCCACCCTCCCAACCCCCTTGCTTCCTCTTCCTCTCCATCTTTTTTCGTAGGGTCCCGAAGGGGTTTGTCGTGCCCACAACCCATTCGACCGACTAGACGGACGATACTCTGATCATTCACGTCTCACGTCTCACAAATAAAATTGTTAAATGCATTCAGTGTGATGGTGTGGTCCTTGCTAGTGAAAATCAAGCTGTTCAAACCTACTTATTTGAGCCACAGGGGCTCTCACAGGATGCACAGAAAACGGTTAAATTACACGTTGTACAATATCTGATGAACGGTTGTGTACGTTGAACTCGACTGAAACTATTTCTGGCACACTGAATGAAAAAGAAATCTAAAAAACACACGGCAACATGCTTACAAATAGGCGAACCCTGTGGTGCGGTTGAAGGCCTGTGACTGTGAACTTGCAGTCGCAGGGCCGACTTTCGACACACTCCTTCTGCCTCGGGGCCTGTTCGCTCTGTAGCATGTTTGTCAAAATTTACTTCGTAAAAACACTCGTTTGTGGCACTGAAATTTTTTTTTCCTGCAGTTTATTGCTGCACCCCGGTAAATAAAACTGCTTCAGAATGAAGAATGTGTTTTTTTTTTTTTTTTCTCAAGTACGAACGTGTTCATGTTCAATAAGATTTTATACAAATACTCTTCTGAGGCGGGTTACGCAGAGTACGTTCGGAGACGTCTCCTCACATCCTCGCAAGAGCTGCCTCTCGTTTCCTTTTGCTCCGCGCCGCCTGTGATCCGCCTCTCACAACGTAAAGGAAGGTGATACGTGTCCCTTTGCAATTTCCCCGCATCTGAAGCCGTTATTTCCCTTTCTTATCGCACAAACGGAATGAGATCTGTGAGGAATCTGTTCTCCTGGTATCTGCCCCTCTCCCTTTCCCCCTTCTTTCACTTCGCCCACTCGCTGTCCCATCGCTCCCCCAGCACCCCCCCCCCCTCCCCCACCCTTGCGCTGCGTTCTGTTCGCTCTGAGCCACTCGGTGCATTGAGGCTGGAATTTGAGTTTTGAATAAATCAATTTGATCCCTTTTTTTTTTGTTTTTTTTATTTTGCACACGCCCCACCCTGCAGTTCAGGCAGGCCTGGAGTGTCCAGGACCTCCTCGTGAGGCTCCCATGGGGGGGGATACCTGGTGTTTGAAGCCATCTGCCTGGGTACCAAAAAAAAACTCCAGTCTGGGGGGGGTAGAGAGGCAGGGATGGTGATACAAAGTCAAAAAGGGAAAGAGTGAAGTAGAGAGGCAGAGAGATGATTTTTCCATTTTATATTCTCTATTTTAGTATTGGCTTTAAAATGTTACATTCTACTTATTTGTAATTTATTTTTCTCACAAATTACAGACGACATCTTGACTGGAGAATGACAACGCTACATACGCCCACGATGACTGAACAGCCTTCCAACGCCAATTCACCGAAGAACTATATTTAACAATTGGACTGACGGGTGATCTAGATGAATCCTAGCTGGATGCCAAAAAAAAGTGTAAAACCCATTCGTGAGACGGATCCACCATAATCTTTTGATTCCTTCCAAATAAGTTCCTCAACTGTACTTTCTTGCCTGGATTAAGGGCTGTCCCTGTATTTGCATGTTGCCTGAGAAGCTGGCTAGCAGAGACTCATATTTGGGCTTTATGAAAATGTGTTAAATTGCATCTGGAGTTAATCCAGGTATACATGAGATGGATGACGAGTGTGAATGGGAACCTAAAACTCCCACTGAGACGTCAAAACCAGCTGCTCTGTGATACAGAATTATTAATGAATGCGCAACAGGTCGAGCACTCACTGATTTAAAATAGTGTATATTCTACAATGCAATGGCAATAACTGCCACAAACCGGCACCAGCAAATATTTGCTCCACATCTAAGGAACTTAGCGTAACTACGCCAACAAGCGCTTCGCCGACGACTAACCAGTAGTGCAGCTGACCACACTTTGTCACTCGTAGTGCGACTGTAGCATTAGAAATGACTACGAGTTACAATTAACACAACTTTCAATGGCCAACATTGTCCTTTGATGTTCAGCAGACCTGCTAATAAATGAAAAGTCAAAGCTTTTGTCAGGTTTTGTACCGCAGTAGCAGTCGTCTCTCGATGAAAAATTCAAAACGGCTAAATTCCGGTGCATAATTCTGGCGTGGATTAGATATCGGTCCGACTGTGAAACATCAATCAAGCCATTTCCATTCAGAACGGGTACGCGTACTAACGTCTCTTTAATGTAACCTCAAATGTCTTTACTTGAAGTGGTTTGGGAGCTTTGAGGTAAAGATCAAATAGCTTTACGCATCAAGATAAGAAAGCACCTATCCGTGTTCAGCCACCAGCCTCACGCTGTCGTTCTGGCATTTTCTTGTTCGCGCCGTGGTCTCGCTATCTGTGTACATGCATTACTCACTCGCTGCGTTTCAACTCTCTGCTGCCGGTGGAATTCAAAGAAGAGAGCGCGTTTTGAATTAAGGTTCATCATTTCAAGTGGTTGCAGCATGGGCAGAGTTTTTCAGTTTCAACATCACTAGGTGTGGTGAGGACTGAGGATTATTATTTTCTTTTTTTATCTAACAGGATCGCGTAACAGTTGAGGTGTGTTCCGCGGAACATCCCCTTTTTAGGGTTTTCTGTCAGTAAGGATACTCAACATTCTCCTGGATAATCTACCAGCAATGAAGGTATTCACGGCCATTTAAATATTCCAACGTTGTGTCCTTTTTCATTCTAGCAGCTTGGTCTGCATGCTATGCTACAATACCCATGAAACCTATGGGTATGGTGAAAAAAAGCAAATTCCGAATTCCTGTTTTGCGCATCACATTGGCAGAACTCTAAGGGTGTAATGGTACAAAAAAAGAATATGATCACCTGGGGTTTGGTGTCACGGTTCGGTACGTTTTTGGTAAAACAAATACTGAATACTGTTAAGGATTTAGCGATCAAACTGGAGCCACAAACCACCAGGAAACAAGGTTCAAGAGATTACAACACTTGATATGCTCTACTCATAAAGTCAGCCTTTAAATCATAAACAAATGAAGTAAAATATAATCCATTAATCATCTGAATTACATCATAATCTGGATCACACATGGAAACAGAAACAAGCCCCCCCCCCCCAAAGCCTCAAACCCTGAACCCTCAAGGACTCACTGACGTCACCTGGTGAGTGTGTTGAGTGTGATAGACTGAGGGCTTGAAATGGTGTAAATACAAATGGGACAGCACTGAGCTGCAACATATGACGTTACAATGAAAACAACAAAAAATGTGATCTATAATTGTAAAAAAAAAAGTGATTTATTTTATACTGTGTACTCCCTGATTTGAACGTCTTCCAGGCTCTTTCCTCACAAGATGAGGTCACTTCATATCATCTGTTTACTCGTTTTTGTCAAAACACCTTCAATGACAAAATGAAATAATTTTTTTTGTTGTTCCATCTTTAACCCTTAATGTTTCTGAGTAAATTTAATAAGACAGGCTGAACACGCGTCAACCGTCCTCTTTGTATCTCCATGCGTCCACTAGTTACCCCGTGTTTAACGTCACATTGCAATGATTTGTGGGTAATTCTCTTGGGTAAAGTCTGCATCTAATGCTGACTTACGGAAAGGGTTCTTAAAGGGTTCATAACTGTCTGCCAGAGAGCCCTCAAACACTCGAGGATTTGACAGTGGGACAGCCCTAAACCCTCACGGACTCTGCGGGAGCACGCCTCAAAGTCCGTGAGTCCGTAAGGGTGGACATTGGGCCAATCACTCATTCCAGGACAAAGAGGAGGAAGGCCTCAGCTAGGCCTCCATTTATAATGTGGGCGGTACTACCATAAGTGTAGTAAATCCCCACTTGGTGCCTCTTGTGGATAGGAGGGCAAACAGCATGCAGTTTATCACAAAGACTTTTCTTTAAATTTGTCTCAAAAGTGGCTCATTGGGTGAAAATAAATGTTATTAGTATGTTGCGTACGTGATGCAAGCCAAGTATGTGATAAGGGTACTGTCAACTTTTTTTTTTGTTATACATGGCACACAATCAGCGGTCTCCTGGGTGAAAGTTGCGTGTTTTGTTTGACCCGGAAATAGACCGGACTTTTACTTCTGGAACCCGGGAAACAACCCCAAAAGTGACAGAGTAGGAGATTTCAGACAAAGACGCCGCATATCGCTGTTAAGATATGCTGGGTTCAACTCAAAGCAGCCCAATTATAGCATGCGTTACACAAAATGAGTAATAGGGTTTAAACAAATGGGATGTGCTTTTTTTTTTTCTTTTTCTTTTTTGGAGTCATTTAATACTTAAACTCACCCATATGCTGAGCCATCTGTGCTCCACATAGCTTTTCTGTTTTCAATTGGATCAGCACAGCTAACTGGCAACCTTACAACTTGAAGCCCAAATAATAGACTGTGTGAGTGTGTGTGTTTTGAAATCAACTAATTTCAGGTTCACATATGTCTTTTTCCACGCCACCCTTAGACCTAAATGGCGACAGTTTCTCTTGGCTGCACACGCTAAAAGCTAAGCATGCTAGCAGGAGGGCAGCACGCGGCCAGAGCGCGACGCCTTCTGCCAAGGGCCGGTTTGCAAAGGAGGGTCCTGGAGGAAAGAGTCTGTGCTTATGTTGGCTCGGACCGCTGCTCTAGTTCAACCGACTTGACCTTTTCCAGACGAGTCAACCAACAAACTCTGTGGACACCCAGGGAGAAGGCAAAAGAAGAGAAAAAAAACCCCGTTAGAGGAACTGTACTGTCTATTGTTTGAATAATAATAATCATCTTTGTTTATAGAGCACTTCTTAAAATCCAAGTTACAGAATATTTCACCAAGACAGCAAAAATAAAACAAGTCATCAATCATGTTTAAAAGAGCAGAGGGTTCCAAGTTGTTGTTTTAATTGGAGGCGGCGTTCTTTTCCCAGTCAGTCGCCACGTCAATGCAGCGCACAGCCTTTGGCATTTAGCATCGCATAAATTAGCCTAGGCGCTAGCTATACTTCTACAGCTCTTCCACTATTATTATCACCGTTATCTACTATAAGTCACGGCACCTCCGACAGAACGCCAGTGTTGAAATTCGGCCTGTTTTTGTCGCGTGACGTTGTTGAAACAGAGCAGCGAATATCGCTAGCGGGAGCAACACGTTAGCAACACGTTAGCTTAGGAGAGGAGAGCAACTAGCGCCGCAAAAAATGACAGCAACACTCTGTAAAGACTCACTGAGCTGAAATTAAACTACTACAGTTATCCTATACTTCAGGGTGGTGAACAGCGCTGGCCTCAGTTGGTGAATGTGGTGTGAGACGGAGAGCAAAGAGACTGAAATCTGATTGTCGAACCCCTGAATTCTCAGCTAACGCCACTGTTATTAATTGGTCTGAGTAACTTTATATTTATCCAGGTTTTTTACACGGAATGAAATGTCTGCTTATTTTCAGCAACGATTTGCCTCTGGCTCGGCACAGTCAACGCACACTTTTTCACACCCAAGCGGCCCGGTCCAGCTGCAGTCGTACGAGACGCGCCGCTGTGTTAACGGGCAGCGTTGAAGAAGGAGGGAACAAGGAATTTTCACTCTATCCCGTTACTTAAAGGGGATCCTACACATTTCACAGATTAAAATCGCGTAACTGCTCGTGGATGGCATTAGTCGGCCCATGAACACGGTGTGGCGGCCTCAGCTCTGGAACAGATTTTTAAAATGTCCTCGTCGCTTAGGTTTTGTTTGCTTCACCAAAAACTCATTAATCCCGAGCTGATGGCCTAACTTTACATCAAATTCCAATGATCGTTGTTGAATTGTTTTCCCTGAAAGACCTATGACCTATGAGTACCACTGCACATAGTGGAGACATTTCTGAGAGTTTCTTCTTTGAAGAGAAACAACTACCTATGAACTATAAACAACAAATGTCTATTCCCTTCAGTATCAGTTTCTAAATGTTGACGGATACCGATTTTCCATTTGTGCATGCTGAGCTGCTATGCATAGCTTGGGAATCTTGGCACAATTCCAAGTAATTGCTGGAACAACAAACTACAATTTCATAGTCTTTCTTCGGGATCATCATCCCTGTGAATCTGCAGTTGTACGTTTTATTTTGGGGAAATGGAAGGAACCTATATGGAACCTGTAAAATAGAGTTAAGACGGAGAATGTGAACCACAGGGTCCCGGGTTCAAGCCTGACCAGTTACAACCAGTTACTGCCATCTAAAGTATATTATATATATTTGCAATAAAAAGTGCTCGAAAACCAACAGTTAAGTCTTAAGCAAAACATCTGGGGAAAAGGTGGCTGCACCTTTGGTGGTCCAAGCCTGTGACACCTCAGATGATGATGATGATGATGTCTTTAGCATAGAGCAGCACAATCATAACTTCCTGCATGTACCGGCAGTGCATTCATACACAAATGAGGTCCAACCTGGCAGCTTTCAGTCCCTCTTTGTCTTGGCAGGGGTTCTACCCGACAGTGACTAACGCTCCCCGTTTAAAGGAACACGCGTGTGTTTTTATGTGACGGTACAAAACATCGACTGCTGCGTTGCTGTGGGCTGCACCCTGCGGAGTGGATGTGTGTGTGAGTGAATGATAGCTGTCACAGTTCAGGTGACACTTCAGATGCTATTTTTCCCAAGATTTCTTTTAATCTCTGTCTTTTTTTTTTTTTTCTTCTTCTTTCTTCGCTAATTTATGCTCAAGATTTAGTGCGGGATCATCTGATGTGAGGGGAATTAGACTATTTTTCTCAAAATAGACACGAGACCAGATGTGTCACTCAACACTGTCACCGTGGCGACTCAAATAGCCTCAGTGAAAAGTCCTCTGGAAATAAACTGACTTATCAACCTTCGATAATCACATTTTAAAGCTTGCGCCGTCTGCATATCTTATGACACGGCGTGAACTGTAAGCACCGGCGGTCTGTACATGCGATCGGGGCGTGCGTTTTTCATTTTAACCGTGGGTAAATTAAGCACGCTAATGCTGTCGTGTGATGTGTGACTGTACGGGTTTAATGAGGTCCGGTGTCCTGAACGGGCCTCGTTCATCGGCGCTGGAGCGAAGAGTAATTTACGGCGTCTGTCTGATGACATCTTTATGTGGTGCAGAGAATCTGTTATAGGAGGCACAGCCGCTTTCACTTTGCTTATGGAGATGTCTGGGGGGGAAAACACACACACACACACACACACACACACACACACACACACACACACACACACACACACACACACACACACGCGCGCTCATGTACTATACACACAGGGGTTTCTGTGTATTGCTGACAGCTGTGTGTGCGTGAGCCACCCATGTCATGTTTTTTAAGCATCATTTGTCATACATACTGCCCGGTAATTGTGCTGCTGTCTGCATTCGTTCCTGCAGACGTATTTATTTTTGACAACATGACAGATAATGTGTGCGATTGTGTGCTGGAAGGGAGTCGACCCGTGTCGGCGTGTGCATCGGTTACAATTTACGGTTACATTTGCGTCCAAGTCGCGCTCACTCCACAGCTGTTTTGAATTTCAGGAGTGCATTGTCTCGGCTTTCCTAGATTTTTCTTACACCCATTTTTCTGGAGAAACAATCGTTATAAATGTTAAACTCGCACAAGGAAATTACATTATAGTGTTTAATGACTGTGGTTACTTAAGAGTTCAGGGAAGGGTTTTCCCAGAAACCACAGCCCGACAGTATTTTTCTTTTTGTACTGATTCAAAGCAATCCCTGTTAATGTGTCCATTGTAATTATTTAGGTATATTAGCATAAATGTATCAGTTACTAGAAAGTATTTTACTAGCGGATCACACTGCGATGGTTCATTTGGTGAACGTATAGAGGACATGTTGGAAAACAGTTGCTGGTTTACAGAAAAAGAGCAACATTAGAGTTAATCTCTGGTTACTCATCGAATGTAAGACCAACATTCACTCTTTTAGTTCCCTTTTGGTCTCCACCATCATGAGGGAAACATCTGGCTCTCTTTACCCGCTAAATGCTCCGCCTTGCTCACCCAGGTAGACGTTGACTTTGCCTGTCTGACCAGGAGTAGAGCACAAGAGGGTTTATTGGAGCGTCTTCATTGAAAAACAATCGTCTCAATTTGGGGGTTTTTACCACAATCTGTAACGCACTTC
This sequence comes from Cebidichthys violaceus, assembly GCF_023349555.1. Classification (NCBI taxonomy): domain Eukaryota; kingdom Metazoa; phylum Chordata; class Actinopteri; order Perciformes; family Stichaeidae; genus Cebidichthys; species Cebidichthys violaceus. Next base: position 53,496 of record NW_027176572.1, read on the forward strand.
CTCTCGCCTGTTACCGGTGTGTTCTGCACGCTGCTCACACATCAACTAGTTAACAGTTTGTAAGGCTGGAGAAGGAACACACCTACTTTTGTATACGGGAAATAAAGTGGAATATTCATTTTCATGAGCCATGTAAACTAAGCTTTGTGGGAATATTTGTCTTTTTCAGAATGAGGCCAAAGACCTGAACATGTTGTCCGTGTAAACAGTCACTGCGTTGACCACCCTGAGCCTCTAAACTCTACAGAAGAACTGAAAAGTTAACATGTGAACTCCGATAATCTGCGTATGTACAGTACCCACACATTTACGTAGACAAAGCACGGTGTGTGTGTGTGTGTGTGTGTGTGTGTGTGTGTGTGTGTGTGTGTGTGTGTGTGTGTGTGTGTGTGTGTGTGTGTGTGTGTGTGCTTTTCATTCGTAGTGTGTAGTCATGAGAGAGTCTCAACTGCCACATCTATGTGAGAGCGGCGTGACCTTTTAGGGGGTCTGCAGTGTTTTCTGATAGTGCTGATGAGGGGGTTCAGGGCCACGGGGGAGGAGAAGAGGGGTTAGGGTGAAGGGGGGGAATGAGAGTGGAGTTGGGTGTGTGGGGGGGGGGGGGGGGGGGGGGGGCAGGATGTCAGGGAGGTCCACTTGGCCATGAAATTAAAAAGAGAATGCAACGCGATACAAGGAAAATAAACAGAGAAGGGCCTCCCCGGGTCGGTTTAAACAGCCGGGGTGATTATTGAATTGTGTTGATTGTTTCCTGGCTCCCCGTCTTAAACCAGAAGACTAACAGAGAAGTCGGCCACAACTTTGAATGGACGATCAGAAATCACTTGGTTCCAAAATGTAATATCCGTAAATGTCATATATATGAAGTGGTCAGCGTTTGTTCTTTTTGTCCACAAATATGCTTTCTTTTCCTACCAAAATACATTTACAGACTAGACTCCTTTTTTAAATGCATTCACATGTAACCTACGTAGAAAACAACTTTTATTCTGAAAGTCTCACGAGTAGCACCTCCAACCTGATAGCTGGTCTCCCTGAGCCTCCAGTGACGGCTTTCATCCATCAAGTTGGAGGAAACGTGAAACATAAAACTGCCAGTAGCGATGATAAACAATTTTGTAATTGACCAGAACAGGGTAATGATGTTCAGCGTATTGGGTATTTCCTGTTCAACTCATTCGCTGACCTCTGACCCCCACCCCACCACACACACACACACACACACACACACACACACACACACAATCATTCCCATGCTCCCTGTGCGGTGCTGACGTACTTTAAGTCACTTTTGGAGTTAAAAATCTAGTTTCTCTTCAAGCCAATTGTCTGATAAATGACAGAAAAGACATTTTAATTTCTACTTTAATAAAACCTTTAGTCCTCAAACTGTTTCTTGGTCTGATATTTGAGATGCAGATTAGTGTCAAGGTTCAGGCTGTTCACATATCGAGTCAAGTTAACGGTTCCAAAAAACCAATGCGCCGTCATTTTGTTTGACACTGCACAGTCAGACTCTCGTGTAACTGAAACGGCATAGTTTGACACTGAAGCAACGCGGTGGAAAGTTGACTCATGCACGGTCTCTGCTGTGGGGACGTCTTCTGTCTTCTGACACTGTAGCAAGAGTCCTAGAGAAGATGCCTCTGTGGTTTTCACAAAAACATGGAGGTTATTTTGAAACTTGACACGGAACCAGATTCAAGGATATTAATCAATTTCCTGCATTTTACTACTGTTTTATTTTCTTACACTGCTTTTTAGTGTTTTTAAATCTCCTTTTCTTTTGCCTTATGTTTTAATGGTTTTATGTGAAGCACTTTGAATTACCTTTATGTTGAAATGTGCTGTACAAATAAACTTGCCTTACCATTTGAAATCACCTTTTCACCTTGGAGAAAATCAAGGCTGTGTGAATGTGAACCTGAGAAGGAGCTGGTTTGACAAAAACAAACTTAAAAGCCGTCAAATCCAAGAACACGAAACATCAATTTAGAAGCAGTGTGTTCTATTCCATACTGGCAACGTCACTATGAATTTATTTGTAGCTGGCAAATATGGTTCTGCAGTAATAAACGTGCTCTCATGGCTCAGTGTGCAGCTCATCTCCTGTTTTTGGACGTTTCCAACTCTTAGTGGCTGTAATTTATGCGCTGACCTGCATGTGCGCCTCCACACGTCACCTTGAGAGTTGGAGATTTGAGAGCTCTTTGCTGCTCAGAAGGCCTTGACTGACTGATGTCATATTCACAGTACGGCCCCCGCTCAACAGGGAACCGTTGGATCGGACGAATCCGAGTCGGCGTCCTGGCAGAGTCGACGGCTACAGCGCCAACGTCTGGAAGCTGTAAAGTCCGAACGAGAAGACATTTTCGGAGCGTTTATGCTTCATTGTTCCGTGTATCTCGGGGTGAAACGGGAACCTCGGGGGCGTAAACATGATGTAGAAACATGATGTAGGAAAGGAGCGGTAAGGAGAGATTTACAGCAAGTTAAAAGCATAAAATACCTGCAAAACTAAAAACCCTCCCATCAGCCTCAGATGCACTTTGGGTTTAGTGCTAAATAGCAAATATCATGCATTCCAAGTCAAGTATAACTTCAAAATTGGATTATTATAGATGCAAGAATACATTCAATATTATGAATTTTAAAAGGGGACATATACACGTTTGGGCTTTTTTTGGGAGGTGGTTTTAAAGAGACGAGCGCTACAACATGAACACAAGTAGATTCAGACAGTATGAGAAAATAATGTTTTTTGAACGTAAAAGCATGAAAACATGTTCTAGTAGAACCAAGATACGTCTGGTTCTCATGTAGCTAATTTGAACTAGTTGAGTTTCTTTTGGATGTCTTTCTCAAAAACAAAGCATTACATTTAATAAATATGTAAAATCTTATTCTGTAACACCACCATGCAGCAGCTGGCGAACGAATATGGAGCAGAGCATTAGAAGTACGTAAATGTGCGAAGTACGAGTAACAAATCCGCCGACAAATCCTTCAACACGCGATGCGTTTACGTCGGTGAACGCTTCCATTTGTTCACACACGTTGCGTGAGAAGACTCCACGGGGCTTTCTCCTCCGCAGACTCTTTTTACTAAAACACACGGTACAATCCGGTGCTGATGGCTGGCATATGTGGCCAGAGTCTCTCCCTCCCCCCACCCCCCCGCTTGCACCATGACACAAGAATTCACACTCCGCTTCCACCGAGCTCTGCCACGGACAGCTGCACTTTTAACAAGAGCGCAGAGATTCAATTACTGGTCCCCGTTTCTGCTCTGGAACCTCATCAGCTGAGCCACACAGGAAATTGCCTCTCGCAGTGTAAAGGTGGTAACTGGATTGTTGAGGGGGGGGGGGGAGAACGTACACACACACACACACACACACACACACACACACACACACACACACACACACACACACACACACACATTGTTCCTGTGTGCGTTTGTTAACGTTGTGAATTGTTGGCAGATTGCATAATGGCGAGTGAGATTTAGCTCCGCTGGGTACAGTTTCTACAGAAAGACGTCTTCTGAGAGAGGTGCTGCGTTTTTTGGACTTTTACATCAGCGAGGGGAAGGTTTGAGGTCACTGGGGCAATGAGCAAGACGTATTTTGACAGTTTTCACTGTAAAGAAGTGAGCACAGGAGAGTTTAAATCAGATTATTTCTGTTTCTGGCCCATCATGTTCTTTTTTTCTCTCTCTCTCTCTCTCTCTCTCTCTCTCTCTCAGCCTGGTTGTGAGTCAGGATCGAGCGGTCCAGCTCCCCGCTGCTGTCACTCCTTTGCCTCTAACATAATAATCGTCTGACAGCTTAAATATTCGTACCACCGCTGCTTTGGCAACTGACTGGGACGCTGAATCACAGTGAAACATCCTGCAATAACATTTTCATGGAAATGAAGTCGTTAGGCTCTCTCCTCATCCAGAATATATGGCTATGAAAACACTTCTTTCACTGTTTAAACCTCCACGATCGCTCCAACGACACGGGGATGTTTCCTGCTTTGGCCTAGTAGAATAGAATTAATCAGAATATTTAATTACAGTGAAGTTGTAATCACTCAGTTCTGTAGAATTGTCATGAAAATGACAGAGCCCACCTTTTAATAACCGCCATCTGATGATGAACGGTTCACAGTTTCACTCGTATAAACCCATGATTACACACGTACACACTTGCTGTCGTCACGTGGAACGGTAAAGTCGGTTGCATGTGCGTCACAGAAGTCGTGAAAAGGAGGCAAGCCGTGATTGGTCGGGGTCTGACGTGTAGTCTGTGAGCCAAGCCACGGGAAGAACGCATACGAGAGCAACTTGAGACTCACAAAAAGTGGTCTTTCCCCCAGGAGACGGATGTTTGTTCCCCGTGTGAAACGAGAAGTCAACGTTGATTTATTTGTCACATAACTGCCACACTACTCCGCCGTAGTTACTTTAACCCAAACTACGACCTTCTCCCAAACCTGAGTTGTTTCCTGTTGAGACGGAAGTTTATTTTGAAATGAGCGTTTGAATGTAACGAGCGGAAATTGTGTCACGTGTTGCTGGACCTTTGTTGGAAACGAGGGACTTTTTCACAAGTTATACAAACCGCTCCGTCAGCACTGTTGGCATTATTAGCTCTGTTAGCATTGTTAGCTCTGTTAGCACCGTTAGCTGCCAACCCCCCCCAACTACACACCTGTAAAGTGTCATGACTGCATCTTGCACAGTTGCGACGCTATCGTGGTCAAAGTCCATCATAGACTAGAACTCAAAACTGACGGTGTGGTATCGTGTGTCTCCAGCACCACGTTTTGTCATGACACACACACACACACACACACACACACACACACACACACACACACACACACACACACACACACACGTGTGAGAACAATACTAGTTATTTTGTTGGGATGAAAAGCTGAATTCATGTTCCTCTGCTCAGGTTTCTTGTATTGCGCTGATTTTTGCCTTCTTGGCTGTGCGACGGCCCTCTGTAATTCACTCCAGATAAGGCTGTCATCTAAAGTGGCTAAAATGTAAATATCAAAATGTGCCGGTAATTCAAACCATTTGGTCTGAGGAAAGTAGAACGAGTTGGGAGTTCCTTACGAAAGCGTCTGCGTTTTAGCTACCTTTGACATTTTGTTGGCAATCGGCAGCTGTGCCGACTGAATGCAACTCTTTGAACACATGCTTCAGTTTTTTTTTTTTTTTTCTTTCCGTGAGAGGGAAGTGCATCAAGTTATTGGTTTCCTTTTCCACTTTCGCCTCGCACACAGCTTGGCCGAGTCACTCCATAAGTGAAGAAGTGGATTATAAATGTATTCTTAACGGCTCCTACGAAATGAGTTTAGTTTGGTGAGTTGAGATATAAATAAAGAGTTGGTAACTTAATGTTCTTATAGGCCACAAAACATGGAAAAGTAAATGGTTATGAACCGATAATGAACAGTTTCAAAACCTTAAGGGCCCAACCGCAAGTGACTCTCAAGACTGTAGTGCCATTTCAACATGTGTCACTGTTTTCAAATCAGAAATAGAACATGGACGTCTGTGATAATCATCAGCGACCGCTGCCGGGAAGCCACGGGCGCAGCGCTGACAGTAGCTTCGGAGCTGTCGCTTCCAGCGCCACATATCACGGTGTCAACGCCAACGGAGTCAGAAGAAAAGTCCTTCCCGGGAACCAATCCGGGGAAAAAAACAAAACAGAAGCGCCTTCAACTCTGTCTCCAGACCAAAATAAATAACCAAAGAACCTTAAACCGAAGCGCATTCCTTTTCCCTGAAAGCCGCCTGCATTTCTTCCCTCTGGATGCTGGGCTGGTTTGCAGAGAACTTTTTGTTTCTGCCATGTGGGAGCCACTGAGTGGTGTGATGGAGTGTTGGAGAGGCCGATTCCTCCGGGATCAGGATGCGTCCCAGCCGTCAGTCTTCGTCCGTCATCGGCCCGGCTGCTTCCACATCCTGATCTCTTTCTTGTTTGCTAGCGCTGCAACGTAAAAAAAAAAAAAGTGACGTTTATGTTTTAGTAAGAACATTACACAATCCCTCAGGATTGCAGAACTCTTCCAGTCCAACTGGATAAACCCAAAGACGCATAAAGACACAATGACCACTTTTAAAACTAAGCTGAAATATATTTATTTTTGTTCGCTCCCCACAAACGGGGTAAACAGACGTCCCGGTTTTCAGGCATTTGTCCCAGCGTCCCCACAGGAACGCTCTTTGCACCAAACATCACACGGAGAGTATTTTTCTTTTTCTAAAAATAATTGATTGGAATTAGTCATCAGGGCAAGACTGAGGATATAATGTCAACAGCACCATGTGCAGTTAGATAACTGTTATACAACAACTCTTGTGTAACTACTTGTACAGTCTCAGTTGGCTCCACAGGGGTCTAGTAGAAATCGTTCTCCTCGAGTTAATTGCAGGTAATGATGTTTTTTTTCGCCACTTGATTTGTTAAAATGTTTGGTTTTTTTTGCTTTTTTTTTAGCTGAACAAAGCAACGTTCCATGTTGACGGCTCACTATGTGTGATAGATGTGCAGGGTGGGCCGGAGGGAGCGGCGTTATTGTTGAAGGGGCTGGTCCGTGCATGCCTGCAGGCCATGGCCGAGGTATATTTTAGAGGAACAGGGAACACTGTGAGAATTGTTTTGCAAGTGTGCTGAATGTGATGGATATCAACAGAGTGTGTGTGTGTGTGTGGGGGGGGGGGGGGGGTAGGTTAATTTATGGAGAGTTTTTCATGTTGACTATAGTTTTATTTACCTTTTTTTTTTCCTGGGGAAAAAACATTTTAATAAAGGATGAGATGCGTTTTGTCTCAGACTCTCATGTAGAACAAAGGTACTTTTTTGTTCCTGTCTCAAGTCATAGACACCACAAACTATTTTGAATCGCTGCCTGCATGTTCTTTCTAAATGTCCATTTAATTTGTTTTGAGTTCATGTGCATGAAACTCTTTCTCTGCTCGCTCTGTCATCATAATTCCATTTCACTGACCCCGAGGAGATCCCAGCCGCTGGATCGCTGAACCTCACAATGTTTTGGGCAAATCTTGAGCTCATTGCTTATGTTGCGTGTCATTCCACAATTTTCGCAGGATAAAAAGTCAGAGTTGTTGTGGGAAATGTGCAACGCGCTCGGCATCCTCGTCGCCCTCGCATCGATTTTACGCGTGTTGTCCGCGAAGGCCTTTCGGCGGTCTCGCTTCAGATCAATGGCGTCGAAGACTCAAGGTTGGGATGTCTTCAGGGAGCTTTTGTGTCCGTCTCTGCGCTTTAGTGCCAGTGAGAGAATTGATCGGCTAGCGTTAGCTTCGGTCCCAGAGAGAGGGAAAAACCCCCAAAATCCCACAGAGGGATGGACTGTTGCCACAGACAGAGCTCATATTCTCACTCCTGACTATTCTACAGTACGGTAGAGGAATTCTCCGAATGCTGTTCTAGTGAATGAATGGGCATTGTGTGTGTGTGTGTGTGTGTGTGTGTGTGTGTGTGTGTGTGTGTGAGGTCTTATGGGTCTGCTATAATATCTGTCCATCTCTCAGCCCACAGAAGCACACAGACATATTCCTGTGCATTTATTCTACTTTTTTAGACATACGTTTAGAGAAGAATTGAGACCTTTAGCGTTGTGGACCTTGGCGTCATACCAAGCTGTGACCCATAAACCTGTCTCTGAATCTTCACCGTGCAACGGAGAAGTGATGTTGTTTGCTCAACTTGCATCTGGGTTGGAAGCTTACGTTCGTGAGTGGTGTGTAGTAAATGTGTGTCAGAGATGCAGACGGAGTTGTAGTAAAAACCAAAGATTGATCCCTGACTGTAGGGGGTTATCTAGATCAGAGGTGTTCAAAGTGGGAGGCGGGCCTCCCCAGGGGGGCTCAGTGAATGAAGGCGAATATAGACTTTTGGTAAAGAGAGAGTTCTGGAGAATTTAACTTTTTTTTTCCTCTTAGGAATTAATAAATGCAGGGTTTTTTTTTTATTCTGGGCCATATATAGAAAAATATAAGGAGTCACAGGCTAACTACAGTATATAATGCCTAAATGCATCGATTTCAAACACAAAAATAATATTTTTCGGAAGTTTCCTCCATGTTTTCATCAACTAATACATGCAGTTCATGTAGGCTAGTTGTGATGAAAGTAAGTGCATTGTACAGGGCATTTCATCAGGACAGCATAATTATTGTTTTTATCGTTTTAAGCCATAAAAACGTGCAGAAGGACCTTTTTTTATATATATTTGGTGTTGCCTCAAGTTAATTAGCGACACTAGGCTATCTTGGCTCAATTGTTGAGTGTCGATGCGGATAACATGATCATGAAGCATCCAGGAATTGAGCGAAACTAACCAAGCTCTAGGTTATAAAACCTCTCTCCTAAAAAAGCTGCACAGAGAATCAAGCTGCAGCGCCTCAGAAGCCGTAGTTTACGTTGATATAAACAGCCTTCAAGCATTGTTTGGCACATTTTGATGGAAGTCCCCCCCTGAGGGAATGCCGAGAATATTTTTTAATTGGCGGGGCTGGGCAGGGCACAAGGTCAGAAAAGAGGTAATGTGATTTAATATGAATACTGATTATACAGAGCGTGTATATTCTCTTCTACGTGTCTATAGATGTATGGGCCTTTCTTACGGCGCGGGTATATTTAGCTCTGTTAGCATCGTTGGCCGTCGCTGTTTGGTCGATACGTCCTCCCAAACGAGATGTACTTAGCATGCACATAAAGTGGGGAGCATCATTCAGTGGGGGATATTGGTCTATCAATATTACGCTACGCCTGAAACCTTAGGGTTACCGTAAAGGGTCTGGAGCTACCGTAGCGAAAATCGCCAGAACACCGGCTCAGCCGTGGCACAAAATCAAGCCGTATAAACATTGATAAACAGCATCGGGGGGGGGGGGGGCATTTATACACCTACTGGCACTGAATGTGTGGATTATCTGGTGAATTTGACACAAGTAGGCACTTGTGCGACTCCACATTGGCAATTAGCCGGACCTACAGGCTGCATACTGAGGTTGTTCCAAGGTTGGAAACCCCCCCCCCCCCCCCGAAAATTCAATATATCGACTCCTTCCTCCCTCTCCCAATAAATGTCAGAGAGGCTAAGGGAGCAATGAGACGGACGGAGGGGAGAACAGTCGCACCCTGTTAATTTAGAAAGCAGCGTGGTTAATTTACAGAGTGCAATATCTGTGTTCTTTACACATCCAAAGTAAACAGGCTGTGGACTTTTTTTATTGGAGCATTACCTCAGGTTTCTTTCGCGCCGTGAGCCGTTTTAGCACGGCTGCTGTGGCTTAAAGGGGAGAAGGAAAAAAAAAAAAAGCAAGTCTTTTTCCATTAAAACTACAACAGATTCCCTATTATTGGCTGGAAATGAATTGGGCACTATGAGCCGGTGGAATGAATGGAGCTTTGATTGGTTTAACTGAAGACGCGAGGTCCCGGTCAAGCCGACGACGAGTCCCTTGGAGCGCGACCAAGAATGAAGTTATGGGGCTCCCAGTGTGAGAATGAGAAGTATGTGTAAGAGAGAGGGAGAGGCTAATAAAGCACACCGGATTATGTGCCTCAGGAAGATGACTAGAGAGGACCCTTAATCCTGATCCCAGAGTGTACGTTATCTCAGATAACGACAGGAATCGGTTGTAGCGGCCTCGTCGTCGTTGTAAACCAGTTTCAGCCGTTGACGTTTCCACACTCACTTAAAGATAGACGCTAACACAGTTTCAAAACCACACGTGTTTCTACCACCGGGGGCAGCAAACGCATCTTGACCAGCTACTCTGTCCGGAGTAGTAGTACTGTATACGGTCGGGAAAACTGCCAACACATGGTTTCTATTTAAAACTATGATGCCCTAATCCTCTGAGCACCAGTTTCCCCAAAGAAGAACTTTATAAATAATATAAATAATTTCACTACAAACGGGGTCTTTCCCGGACCTCCTTCCCCTTCAGCGGGCCCACCGGTACCCGGCAAAGGTAGAGCTCTGCTCCTGGCCGGAGGAGGAGCTGCTGCTGCTGCTACCCGGTGCCTCCGGAGCGCCGGCTGCAGCGGAGTTAAAGGAGTTTCTGGTGAACGTGCATTAAGAATGACGACATAAAAATATACAATCTTCTCGCTGATGGACTGGTTATACATATAGAGGCATTTTAAATGTGTTGAAACAAGACATCTAAAATACATTTACACTTTTCAACCAAATTCATCCTCATTTTTACCCTAGATTTCTTTTCGCCCTGCAAATCACAAAATCAGTGCTTACTGGGTTGGATATAAAGGACAGTTTAATTATGTGATTAGAGATACATTAGTTCAACTTAGACTTGGGATTGGTGTGGTTAAGATCAGAGTGAATCGAGGTATGCATCTTGCAGTGTAAGTATTCGTGTTTACCACGAGACTGTGTTGTTATAGAGACTTGTGACGATAAAACAAAAGCCTCAACCATCAGACGTCTCCCATCTCCTGGGTTTGCAGCGCCGTGTTTTAAGATGCCAGACCTTTTTACTTAGAGGGCTTAAGCCTCGCCACGGGCTATGAAGACTGGCAGGCCTCACCACAGTGTCCATTGCAGGTCCACCCAGGATAAAGACACGTAATTAGCTGGATGCTCCCTGAAAGCGCGAGGTCAATTTAAGGGCCACCTGGGATCCCTCACAGGCTGGGAACAGCGATGATTGTAGCTCGTCTTAATTTAGCCTCTGAGAACAGAGGGGAGCACTTTAACTGCCGTCGTCAAATTACTGTATGTTTTTTCTGCAATTTCCAGTTGTGTTTTCCGACAATGTTTTTATCCGTGACCACAGATCTGACTTGTTGATGAGATAACCATCGGTTCAAGAGGAGGAGCTCAGCTTCTGACAAATGCCGGTCAGGGCCGGCTGACGCAGGCAACCACAACGGGGGATCGCACACGCTAGAAAAGTACAAATGTGTGTCTGCAAACAGAGTAAATGCAAACTTTGCTGCACAGCGGAAAGCATGAAGCCGGACGCGTGCAGCCAACCAGGGGTCGGTGTCATTGATGGAGTGGAGACCGACGGCCACCGCTGACCCAGATGGTGTGCAACCTGACAAATGGGGGGGGGTCACTGAAAGTCAGAGGGGCCTCTGCAGGGTGTAGCTGGTCAGTGTGGGTGGTATGAGGATCCACTGCAGGCCACTATTACAAGGAGACTTTGGCTCCTTTTAGCTGTCCTCCAAGAGCATCTAGTTCTATTAGTGTAAAACAGCTGGAGCCAGAGGTGGATTGAAAATAAATTAAACAATACATGTTACATTGGCTCGTTAATAAATACCAAATATAGTGCCCTCAAGTCATCTTCCAGTAACCAATATCCATAAACACATTTAGAACAATTCAAAATCCAATTAAACTTCATGTATTCACGTTACTTACAATAAGACAACAATAAGATCAGGTTCAGTTATTGTAAAGGAAGTTTATACGTTAATAGCTTATTAAATATAATCATCTTATGTACTAAAATATTAGACAATGCAAATGATTTGGTGTCTAAGCTCTCCAAACGTATCCGGAGGAGACACCTCGTCGGTTCCCCCCCCCCCCCACCGACGCCGTTCTCCTCGTTGACCTTTTCACCATTTCTCACACGTAATCCAAATAATCCGTGTTGTATTATCTGGCCGGCCCACTGTGCATTAGCTCGACGGTTGGAAGGTATGAACCCAGCCTTTTATCATCCTCTTCACATGGTTTGCGTTGGATGCTTTTAGGGACAGCTTTCAGCTTCAGACGCCGCACTTCTTTTCCATTTACACTCCGGTCTCAAGCACGTCCCGTCCCTCCGCCGCTCTCTTGACACCCATTTAGGTCGGCTTAGTGCAAACAGACGCTATCAGGCGTACCGAATGTTTTGTCTTTGGTTCCATTAGCATTTGGCGCACGCGGCCGCTCCGAGGTGCAACGCGCTCGCGTGATGTCGACTCGTGTTTCGATCGTCCGTGGACGTGCCGGCCGAACGATAACACTCGTGACTGAACGCATACTGCGTGGCCGGAGGAGTGGCTTACCAAACCCCGACACATGTTCAACACGCGTGCAGGTAACGCCACTTATGGACACTTTCATCCCAAGCCGCAGGTGTAGACGTAGAGTGTATCTCATCGTGACGGGCTGCAGCTGTTACAGGGCTGTCAGCGCCATGCTAACAATCAGAGAGAGTCAGAACTCAACCAAAAGAGCACCGACTGTGTGAAGCTGATAATGTGTCCTATTAATCCTTTATAAATGTATAGTATTTTCTTTTTGGGGCTTTTTATCTGAGGCCAAGCCAATTTTTAAAAGATTTTAGAACTCCAGATGTGCAGTTTGTAGTTTTACAGTTTAAAATAAAACATGTGTGGTGATGTAAAAGCCCATAGATGTCTGCTGTCGACGTTTGTTATTCTGTGTAGCTACCACATCAGCAATAGATAAAAGCGTTACTGCCACAGTGAGCTCCACACGACAGGAGTTCGATCTGAGTGAGCGTAGCTTTTAAACGTGCATTCAGCTCCATACATCTTCATTAAAAATGGTTTGTTAAATAAATCAAAGCCCTCTGGCAAACACCAGTGTTGGGTGGAATGTTTTCCCAGCTGTTTTATGCTTTCTCTCATTATTTTTTTTCTCTCTCTCCATAACTGCACAAGTAGGGAATTAATCTCATAAAAGGAACAATTAACAATATTCTCTTTGTCAGCAGTAAAACAGCTGGGGACCCGGCCCGGCCCGGCGGTATTTGTTAGTCATTTGTTGAGGATGGATTAACTTGGAAACGCCAGTTGACTCTTGGTGTAAACTCAGGGCCCCCTCATGAGGGCGGCGCGTCTCCCGACAGTGGATGTATGGGTGAGTGGAAGGTGCCAATAGCAGGTGGTCACCAGCTTTGTGAAGAGAGCAATAATAATAGACTGCATCCGGTCTGCTGACAGCTTATTGTTGAAGAGTTTTTACAATTTTTAAAAAAGCTGTTAACGTGAACCTGGTTACAATGGAGACCCTGTTCATGTGAGGATGCTGCTACTTGGTGACAAAAAGTAACACTGCAGATTTGTTACTAGCGACAAACATCTTCAAGTCTCCCATCGAGTCCGACCCATGATCTTTGCACATTAAAGGCCTTTACAAACTTTTGAACTGTCCAAGGGAAATAATTGCAAGATGCAACTAAACACACTTCAAAGTGAGGCGACGATTCTGTCATTCCTGAATAAAAGTGTGAGGAACACGGAGAATTTCACGAGCTGATGCTGGAACTGCGGACTTTTATTTCAGATAGAAATAACTCTCAACAAGAATTAAACTCCTTTTTTATTTATTTCAGCTTGTTTGACCACAAACGCTCGTGTCATGCCCAAACATGTTTTAATTCAGAAGTGTAGAGTTTGTGTAATTGGTGCAAAAAAAACACTAGCTAAAAACAATTGTATGTAACAAATGTAAATGTGAATTGTAATAATAATGTCCGGTTGTTCCGAGGTGACAGCGTCTTCTTGATGATATCAGGGAGCTGACAGCCAGCTGAAACCGAAGACATCTGCAAGTTTGAACTCTTTCACAACCTGCCTCCTCGAGCACTTTCCAAGTTCAGATGATACTGTGGTAAATCTCTCCGGTAAATCCCATAATAAGCCACTCAGGCCTCCCCTGCAGCATCGATGGCAGCAGTTAGCGTCTCGGCGTTTTCAGTCGGCCAGTTCAGAAAACTGCCGCGTGATGGATCAGCAGTTTGGAACATTAACGTCTAACCGGCTGCATCGGGTCGGGCCGGCTCACTTGTACCCAGCTGTCCACTGGGGATCGGATGATAATTCGCCCGGTCGACTCTTTGATGTGCACACCGGCGTGGTAAAAAAATCCTCAACTAGCTTACCCATGTAGGAAAACGCCGTAGGACACACCGTGAGCAGAACCAGCTCACGCTTTAAACAGTGAAATGATATCGATGTGCCCGTGGGGGAAGTATCAAAATAAGAGATGGCACGTCTGCAGTCGTCGATGGCAGAATATCGTGATGGACAGGTTGAACACAAGCTCCTTGTGTACAGGAGATGGTGTGTTTGTGTGGCTGTGAACGTCAGGTGAGAGGAGGTTTCTTTTTCTCATCAGAAAGAGACAATTTGACTTTTTCTTACACCTTCGAAGTTCCATCTCTGAATCTTTTGAATTTCCATTTTATTGTTATGAATCCGCGGCGGAGGGACCGTCGTGACCCGATGTCTCATTCTCGTGAAAGCGATGCATCTGGAACGCCCGGAGGGAATATATTCAAATTTGGCACAAATGTCGACTCGGACTCGAGGATGAACTGATCAGCTTCCAGCGGTCAAAGGTGACTGTGACCTCACAAAACACTTTTTTTTGGGGGGGGCCATAAGTCAATAATTGATATGCTAATTGGGAACATTTCACACAAACGTCTTAATAGGATGAAATCATTACATTTTTGAGCCATACAAATCAACTTGACTAAGAATAGACCCTTTGTAAAAACAAATGTTGCATACAAATGCATTGCACCTCAGTATGCTGCCTAATGTTTAGGTGCCTGGTCTCTAGCTGTACGTTTACTCTGATTGGCTGACAGCCAGAACCTGAAAACTGAGCTTTGTCGTTCTGTTGCAACACCTTTTAGAATCCCATGACCTGCTGGACGGCGTCTTTGGTACGTTTGCTGCACACATGCATCATCTGGGCTACATTGCGAGGTTACCAGGTTTGTGAGCCGGGCGAACGTTTGGCTCACAGTAAGCTGTCGAGACAAAGTCATTACGAGTAGCCGTGTGGTTCACAGTGAAGTGTCCCCCGGTGTAACGGGAGAAGTCTGTCTCTGTCTCTGTTGGACGCCACACTGGAACCCTACCTGAACCTGAGCTACAGTCTGTGTTTACTTTGAGACTTTGGTTGTGTTGCATCTCCGGAGGACCCACAGAGATGAGCAGACGTTCGCAAAACAAACACACACACACACACACACACACACACACACACACACAGTGTACCTGTGCTAGTACAGGCACCCACAAACTGAGAGCTATGCGTCTACACACAAACTCACACCGACCGGCCAAACATGTCCTGATTTACGTCTCTCACACTGGCCATAATCTCGATGTTTTCGTCCAACAGTAGAAGCAATTAGTGCTGACATTTGTTTTTGCATCAACATTCCAAAGTTGACAAGTTGCTTCCCTCAGACTGAAAATGCAATGGCCATGTGTGCGTTTGCGCTGGCGTTTCCCACGCTGCTTTTGCTTTTCGCGGTTGCCTGCGACGTTTTGAAAATCTATCGCCGCGCGCACCTTTCGCACATATGTTCGACAGTTTGTGTCATCTCCAGGAGGATGCAAACTGAAAAACACATGGTTGCTATGCGCCGGGCCGCGGCGTGGCGAAGTAGCAGCTTCTCTTTCGGACTCTGCAGTTGTGTGCCACATTTCGGTGCATGTTGCAAACTGTCTGCAGCCACCGGGTCCTCAGGCATCAGCTGGTCTCCTGAAGGAGAATGTCTGTGTTTGTTTTTTTGTTTTTTTACACGAATGAATACCTGAGAGGTACGTTTTTACGAGGGCATTGTTTGCATCTTGCAATGAATATTGATATGTTCTTGATCACTTCATGTTTGCCTTTTTCTTTGGGTTTTGAGGCTCTGATGGCCTTTCAATATCATTTATAAATGCTTTGTAAGGCATAGATAGTCCTCACTTTAGATGAGGTCACACTAAATACTTAACTAATGACTAGTAATTACCTGAATTAATCATGAATTGCAGTATTAATACGCGTTTATAAAGCATATATTAACATAGTCCCTAACCATGAGTGC
>NW_027176572.1:69472-147820 GCF_023349555.1 Cebidichthys violaceus
CTGATCATCATCATTGTCGCCGTCTTCGCGGCACATGAAGAAGTTGATGATCCCCCTGTGAAACATCCTTTTTGAGTCAGACTTCTTCCCAAGACAGTGTAGGTGTCTGTACGGCGTGTGCACTTCTTCTGCCACACGCGTGTGGTTCGCAGAGGCAACCGCGGCAAAAGCGCCTCGGCGTCAATCATACAGGTGCGTGTCGTGTTTACCCAAGTCCCACAGCGAGCAAGTGTCAATCTCCATACGCGAGCTGTATCTATACGGCGGCTTTGTCTGCTGACAGGAGGTACAGCGTGACAAAACAGCAGGGAGATTGGCATCCATCTCGCCCCCCCCCCCCCCAGGCGCTCCGCTTGACGCTGTACACGTCGCTGGATGCTTTAAATTCTTCGCCCTAGAAGAACTGTCTTGCGTGATCTTCCTCCAAAGCTTGTTCTGTCTTCTGACTGTCGGAGTGCTGAGTTGTTGGGGTTTTTGTGTCATCTGGGGGATGTTTTCAAGTAGCTGATGGGAAGGTGGTGCAAGGATAGCGCTCGGAGAAATGTACATCTCAAATAGTTTGTCTGTGACTTAGTTTCCACAGACAAAACAGTTGAACAAAATGATGCGACCATGAGTTGTGTTTTTTTTCTCTTTTCTCCTGATGTGAAACTTAAAATTTCTTGATTTTTTTTTTTCCCTACTGTTTACCCACCACCACCACCACCACCCCTCTCTCTTTCTCTCCCTGCTGTCAAACAACACACACACACACACACACAAATCTGAAAGTTGAGCAGAAGATTTCTCTCACAAGCATCAAACCTGCCTACAAAGTCAGATCAAGCAGATGGCAAGTGCTTCGCATAAAAGGGCATGAAACTAAATCTGTGGGGCACCTGCACCGCAGAGGCCAGGCCTCCAGTGAAAACCAATACCGGCTCTTCAAATGGGACCAGGAAACCAGAGCACTAATGGCCCCCTGACAATGGACAAACTGGGAGAGATCAGGCTTGGCTTCTCTCCCTTTTGGAATCGGCATGAATGAGGTCATTATGGATTTTGTTGTATAGGTGGTAGGATAACATCTGTATGGACACGGACTGAAGGAACTGTCTGAATATTTAAAAAGGTTCTATGTCATGCATTTCAACTTCCTTCTCCACAGTGTTCACCCGTACATTTGATACATTTGTGAATTTTTTTTTCAGTGTAAGCCAACAGATTCACATTAAAGAGCAAAATACTGCACTGCATGATGGCAGAAAACAGAATAAAGGGTCTGCTCTGCCGGAGTAAATAGCGAAAAGTAAAGCCTTCAGGGTTTCTGGCAATGGCAGATAGTGGAAGAGTCGGGCCTTGTCCTGACCGACATTACAATTCTTCCCACGGGGCCGTGAATTTGTCTACCAAACTTCATGGACATTTATGTAACAGTTGTTGAGCTTTTCACTCAAAACCCGCATAAGTTAAGATTCATCCTCTTGGGACCATGAATGTCTGGTCTCGACCGAACTATCTGTACAGCTATTACACATTAAGATGACATTTTGTAAAAAGCAGTGGACCAACATGACCCAGAGCTATGACAACATCAACCATCCATATTCATACCTTTAGCATGTCATGTATAGCATTATGCTAATTAGTCTGTTTAGTAAATGTAGACGATGCAACTTAGTCTTCAACGTGATTCATTCACTTCCATGCATTATATTCCAATTTTTATTAACAGTATTTTTTAATAAGGCTGATATTTATACAAAATTGGTTATTTATCATGATGGAGACATTCCCCGTAAAAACCCGAATAGAATGATCCTTTTATTTCAAAATCACATTTTTCGAACTTCATTCAAACCTGTTTCATAGCATCCATCCGTCGATACACATCTGTCTTTTTTTTTTTTTTTTTTTCCACCACCCCATAATTAATTCATTCATCTTTTACACACCGGCAGGAAGGCAGCGCGTCGATTATGCGTCCGGGCTCCCAGGCCACTCCCGGGCCATTCAGCGTAAGCCCCTTTAGAGAAGAGAACCTCGGGCTCTAGTGCTTATTCTGTCCACAGATTTGCAAAAGACACAGTCCCATATGCCTCATTGTGCGCTGGATTAGACCTGCCTCCATTCAGCCGAACCTTGAGAGTAACCCCTTGGCCGCACTCTCCGCCATTGGAAGCAAACCAATTAGAATCAATTGGCTGTATTCTCTGGGGTGATTAGCATACATGCTCCGCTCGGGGAGCTTTTGACAGTTATTGAAGCTGTCCGGTTTGAGTGCCGTCTGTATGGCTGCTTCGTCACCTCGCTAACCACGGCTGATCATAATGAGGACTAATGAGCTGGTTTGAAATAGGGAGGGGGGGGGGGGGCCGTGAATCTATAAGTGTGTGTTTTAGTAAGATTTCCTCTCAGTAAGGCGATTATGAATGCCTGAGATGGAGTGTGTTTCAGAAGGAGACTGAATGTTTAGTTTAATGTGTTACAGCCTGGACAATTCTAAAATATAAAATAAAATACCAGAAAGAATGTGAAATATCCAAGTCACTGTCTGATTTGTTCAATTGTGATTTTATTAAATTAATGTATTCTTTAAGAAAAGTACATTCCACCCTTGGTTACGCAGCACTAGACTAAATGTGTTGAATTTACACAACAAGGACAACGACGACGTTTGTCTGCGTGATGCAGAGCCAGACGCTCACAGATACATATCCCACATTTCATGCAGTGTTTATGAAGCGTTTCGCCTCAGTCTGGTTCGTTTGCCTGCAGCTCAATGTGAGGTAAACAACAACAAACTGGTCACCGTTTTGTCACAGCGGACTGTGGTGACCACATTTTCTTTCACACTACAGATGGACATAATAATCATATTTATTAACTGCAACTTTTAGTGACACTTTCCTGTTAGCCATTGTTTCCTGTTTGGAAGTGAATTATCTCCTCCAGCAGTGGATGGATGTCATTAATGCTAAACTGCCGACGGGTATTTACTGGGAAACCAATAGCAACAATGGCCGGCTAATTAAAAGACAATATCGCCTCCACGGAATACAAAATGTGTCAATAACACACTAATCATCTAAATAAGGAGCCTTCAGCTCATTGCATGGCTGAGCCTTCACATTTACTGGGATCTGTGCTGGCTGATAATGTGGATCCAGTGGCCTCTGGCATAAAATGCACGGCATAATGAATCACGGGAAGCCCTCCGGAGGATATGTCCGATGGATGTTTTCCAGCTGATCTTCGTTAGCCGCCATCCAGCTGAAACATCTGTCGCTGGAGTGCCTGGCACCGTCCCGTGGCAATTAGTGAGCTGCTCCGCAACAGGTTCTGCTGGAAGATAAACAGGATGCGAGGAGGAGCCAAAAAAAAAAAAAAAAAAAAAGAAAAGGGCACCGCATGGGCACAGCGAGGCGGGTAGGAGCTTCGGCTCGTAAATGTTCGACTCTACTCGCTCAAGATGCGCGTTGCGGTCTTGAAACTGAGCTGAGCTGCACAGTGCGTCTGTTCACGCATGCACCAATAGGACTTGTACGGTCTCTCACCGTGAATGTTGAGTTCGTGTTTATTAAACCATCACTTGATCCAGGTTGTTGATCTCTGTTCACTCAGCCTCCATCTGTAGGATCGAATAATAAAATAGTGTTGTATTCTTTGTACTCTGATAAATATGTTGTTGCAGTCTTCTATATATAGAAGACTGCATACATATACACAGAGTATATATTCCATATACTCTCCCCTCCCTGTGTGTTCAGCTAAACACACTTCCGACTAGTTGAATTCCGGAGTTGTCGAGAAAAAGCTGAGAGCATTGTAGGCCAGAATAACGAGAAGACTGGAAATGTTCGAGATACACTGTTGATTAATACACGTGTACATAATCACTACTGCTCTGCTTCAAAAGATAATTCACATGGGGGATTTTATTTTGAAAGTTAAAGAACATAACAGCCCACTTTTCAGACGCTTGAAAACAGGAATCAACTTCAGCGACTTCATTTCTTCATTTTGAGCAGGGGGTGGGGGTGGTGGTGGTGGTGGTGGGGGGGGGGGGGGGGTTCTTGTCTGAGAGCTTTCTGTTGAAGTGGTTGAGAGCTGACCCCCCCCCCCCCCCCCCCCTCTCTCAGTTTCCCCTCTCAGGGCAGCTGCACACAAAGAAGCAGCGGAGCGCGACGAGAGGGTAGAGCTGAAAACACACCACACTTAGGAGAAACCTCTTTAACAAGCCGGCGTGGAGTGCCACATACCTGAGCTGAAAGTAAAATGGATGTCGGGATCAACCAAGGGAGGCTTCAGCTCTGAGAGTTCCTCTAATGGATGTCATCGTCGGGTCAAAAAAAAATGTTGGTTTAGAGAATTTGGAGTGTGTGTAAGGGGGGGGGGGGGGGTGGGGGGGGTGGGGGGGGGGGGGGGGGGGGGGGGGGGGGGGGGGGGGGGGGGGGGGGGTACTCATCTAGATTATTCTAAATGTGGTGTTATACTTTCTGTTCTTTTCTTCTTAAATGTCAAATTTACCAAACTGCCGTTATCTCATTTCTTTAAGACATAAAAATATATTTGTGTGTATATATATATATATATATATATATATATATATATATATTGCAGACACTCAGTGTCATTGTCATTGTGAAGCCCAAATTGTCACGTCTTCAAGCATGACAATCTGTAAACTCTAGATTTAGTAGAGAGTAGCACAAAAGGTAACTTTCACTTTTACTTGGACTTTAAAGGAAAAAAGGTTTGGAAGAATAAATACATATTGCACAATGCTATCAATAAACAAAAAGTACAGAAATTACAAACAGAACTTTAGGTCACTGTGGAGTTGATGTTTTGGGACACATTGTTGCATAATCTGGCTGATTGGACCATTACACCTGTGTCATCCTTACTGGTAGAGGAACATGTGTGATCATTGGAGCTTTGGTCCACCTTCAACCTCAGAGGTCTGACCAGCCAGAAGGACTGAAGACACCTGTGAGGCTCTAATGCTCGCATGTGTGTTTCCTTCTTAAGGGTGTCCCATGTGACGCAATGTCAACGAAGAGTAGTTGTTGAATGACTTATTCTGGCTTTTTTTTACATATCATAGTAAAAATATTGAGATCATCACTGAGAATAGAGTCCATCTGAGCCAATGAAATGACTTCGTACTGAAAGAAAAGATTGGATTGTTTCAGGGTTCAAAAAGGCTTTAATGCACATTATTGTTGCACACAGGAATGTTCTGCTGACAGGAAACATGACCCTCCAATAACCAATCCGTGAACTCTTAATCGTGTCATTAGTTGGACACAAAATAAATATTCTGCAGATCTGCCCTGGAAGGTACCACATCTCTATGCAGAGAAGAACCCAATGCCCCCCCCCCCCCCCCCCCCCCCCCCCCCCACACACACACACACACACACAAGCACAGGAAGCCTTCATCTCAAATAAACAAAGCGTGGAATGATGGGAGATCCTTATCGAGATACGCGCAGACGTACACAAGGAAGAGACAATAAGCAAACGGGGAAAAAATGCCACACAGTTTAGCGGAGGCAGACAAGCAGACACACGCCCTGACCTCCTCCTCCTCCTCCTCCTCCTCCTCCTCCTCGCTAAACAATCAGCCGTGGAATCTGCAAGACAAATCTCAGCACAAAGCCGAGATCAGTGGGAGCCATTATTTTGTCAATCTGCTTGAGAAATCACAGAGGGAAGAAAGAAGTGGACACTGGTGAAAACTAAAGTTAAGATATGGCGGCACAGGAGTCGCTGAGATTCAAGAGATTATCTTGAAATATTTGACATTCGGAGGCGCTGTTGTGAGGCCGGAGATTGTTCCGTGGAGCCGTGTGAACCTGCGCAAGAGTTGTCTCAAAGTAGAGATAAACATGCTAGAAGCATTCGGCGTTGAGGAGACATTTTTCCTGCATGCAGTAACGTCGCCTCCTCCTCCTCCTCCTCCTCCTCCTCCTCTTCACGCCGGATAATGAGCAGCTAGTCTGGCCCTTTTGTATAATTTAGGATGGTAGTTTGTTATTGCATGCCTGTGATTATGAATAACACAGAGGCTCACTCCTGCAGGAGTTTAGTCTGTTCCGTCTATCCCGACGTCGAGCCAGGCAGACACCCAGATCCCGCTGATTAACTGGGACACAGGAAGCCAGCATGTAAACACAGAGGAAGACAAGGAGGCTACCGTCGGGGCGCCATATCTGTTTTTAATGCGGCGTATTGTGAGCTATTGTTCAGCTTGTAGCCTATATCAGATGGTGCTTTGAGAAAGGAGAAGAGTTGACGGTGGTGTGGGGAAAATAAAGCTTTGGACCTTTTATGTCATGTACACCGTGTATTTTATAGCATCGCATTATCTGAAACGTGTACAAAAGGCATGTTTCCCAGTCTGAGGGAGGGAGCCATAAACCAGAATAATGTCTTTCTGAATGGATTATTGTGTATAATATATGGCACCAAAAACTGGACCCAAGTAATCCATCCAAACCAGACATCAGTAAGCAACTACAATAAATAATGAGTGTCTTGGTGTAGACCTATATTGATTACTGACACACACACTCACACACACTCCCTCAATCTGCTAAATTCCCCTGCGCTGAAAATTCCACAAGTCAGGGAGTGAATGAATGCATCCCTATATGTCACCCCCCCCCCCCCCCCCTCCCTTTCCTGTCTGTGTTCCTCTTCCTGTGTGCGACTTCTGCATCCCTCAACGCCAATGAATCCCCTCTTCCACCCGAGGAAGCAACCACTTTTATTTAGGTTCACTTTTTACGCACCCGGCAGATTTATGTGAGGAATCCAGTGGGCTGTTTGATTCAGGAAGCAAAAGGGGGATCAGCAGGGGAACTAGAGGCTAACACACACACACACACACACACACACATAGAGAGCTGTGTATACACGTGATGAAACACGCAACACATAACGGGCATAGTCACACGTACAGGAAACCCTAAACCGCAAATACCTACACAACGACAGATATACATTTACACACATGCACGCACAAACATGTGGAGGGAAGCCATGTACACAGGACGAGCATTCACGCATACAGGAAACACT
Source organism: Cebidichthys violaceus (assembly GCF_023349555.1). Classification (NCBI taxonomy): domain Eukaryota; kingdom Metazoa; phylum Chordata; class Actinopteri; order Perciformes; family Stichaeidae; genus Cebidichthys; species Cebidichthys violaceus. The sequence continues at coordinate 76,544 of NW_027176572.1, forward strand.
CGACCACGACCGGCTGGACACACACACACACACACACACACACACACACACAGCGACAGAGCTTATGAGACCTGATGAAGAAGTGTTCTATCAACAGGTCCAACTCCGGTATCGTTTCCTTCCTGAGGTTCACCGCAAACATTACAGTCCTGCTGGCTCATTCATTGCATGGCAGCTTTGCTATCTGGGTTGCCAGGTCGGTGGGAGGTAATGGGCGGAATACCCACGTGGCCACACACACACACACACACACACACACACACACATTCTCAGACACACACATAAAGATTAAGGGAACTCCGACACATGCAGAGAAGACGGGGCATACTCGTAGAAACATACAAAGACATAACATGCTGCCACAGGACACTGAAAAATGCAAAGATACCGCCCATGTGAATGTACGCTCTCTCTCTCTCACACACACACACACACACACACACACCAGTGGAGGGGAAGCCCAGAGAGGACGCTGAAGCGATTAGTTTATCATCCACAGTGCTGACAGATCCTGCTGATGTGTGACCACAAACCAAACAACCATCAATCTCTTCGCTGCAGGAGTAGCAGGACGGAGGAGAGGTCTGTGAAGAGTTCTGCATGTGAAGGTCTAAACACTCACAAGTATTTAGCTTGAGTTGGAGTGAGTACACACACGCGCACACACACACACACACACGACTCTGGAAAGGCTTGAGTGGCGTTATTCATCAGAAAAATCCGGGCAGCTGTGGATTTTACTGCGAGTTGACGGCGAGGGAGGAGATCCCGTTGTAATGTACGTCCACTTGATGAGATTAGATGTAGACTTTAATGCTGCCCTTTCGCTTTGGAGAGGGAGTGTGTTTATGTGCGTGTAATGAGGCTTTGGGAAATCCTGACGGTCAGTAAACTACACACAGCCTGTTTGTGTTTATCAAAGCACACCAAATGGATGAGAGGGGAAAAAAAAAAAGCAGCGTTGATCAGTCCAGCTGCCTCTGGACGCTTGCTGCTGTTTAGGAAAGTTAGCGTTCACGTTACAACCTGACGGAAACTATGAGGAAACACGGACGTCACCGCGTCATGTGGAGACAGAGTGGTTTAAAAGCAGAAGGAAGGTCCACTCTGGACGGATCGTGGATAAACAGCGAGTGCGTGGAACCCTGTTCCATACGTCAAATATGAACAAAATAAAAAAAAGTGTAGCAAATTTGTTTTAACTCCACCTCCTAGAATCGGCTTGGCTCGCTTGGATTGGTTGGTTCTGTTGGAGCCACCCGCAACTCTTGCTAGTGGAAACGTGAAAAATAACCGCTCTGATATGAAACCAACTGAACCGCTTTAGTTTGAGGTTCCTGCTACAGAGCGACCAGCAGGTGAGGAGAATCTTTCCACGTCCAGAGGAAGGCCAAATATCAACGCCGCCAAAATAAAGTCTTGTTCTGAGTACCGATCGCATCACGCAACACTAAAAAGGATCCACCTCTTTCTTCTACATTTTAATCCATTTAGCGTTTTCATCAAAAAAGTCAAGAAACGGTCTCTGGACAAGACGTTAACAGAGAGAGAGAGTCCCTCGTCACCGGACCGGTTTGAGGTCCTCATGGACCAGATATCGACACACATCCAGGGTCTTTTAGAGTGTGTTAGCATCTCTGTTATTGATTACAGTCAAAACAAAGGGGCCTTCTTAATGCGGGTGAGGAGGGAGCGGCTTCGTGCATCCGAGGAAGTTATCCAGAGGCAGAGCCGAATGAGGCTAACCACAGCTCTGGGGTAGCTGTGGCAATGGAGCTTTGTATGATGGCGAAGATACGGGGAGAACTTGATCTTTTAATCTATACATGCCTGTTTTTGCGTGTTCCATATGTCAGCATGCGCCCGGATTCCTGCATGTGTTCCTCAGTGTGTGTGTGTGTGTGTGTGTGTGTGTGTGTGTGTGTGTGTGTGTGTGTGTGTGTGTGTGTGTGTGTGTGTGTGTGTGTGTGTGTGTCCGGCCACAGCAACAGAAGGCCTAATAATACGGGAACAGGCTGAGAGGAAGGAGTAGCCCCCCAACACGTCCGCGCGGTGAAAGCACCTCTTCAGCACACGGCAGCTGTTCACATTTCCTGCGTATTGGATGTCGAAGCGGTGGCTATCTCTCATTTGCTGAGTGCATTATTAACAGATGGACTTCCCGCTCCGCGCTAATATTTGGAAATGGGAGAAATGTGGAGAGCTGTGAGGACGCGCGCGCACACACACACACACACACACACACACACACACCGTGCTCCTTCAGCAGCTGCTGCTGTTGCTCAAGAAATGTGTTTGTGTGTGTGGATATTCACTGCTCAGTGTACCCTCTGTTTGTGTGTGTGTGCATGTATATGTCAAGACTGTCTTTTGTAAATGAGGATGTGTGTGTGTGTGTGTGTGTGTGTGTGTGTGTGTGTGTGAGAGCTGCTTGTGTGGCCCAGCTATGTGGCAGAAGAATTCCCCTTTGACCTTTTCCCGCCTTCATTGACTCACATGGAGTGATTCGATTAGCACGACTGTCAGCGCTGAACGCGTTCGGCCGCAAGGAAGCAGTCGGACGACACCGTTTGTGCTGCCGTGTTGGATTTCACCCAGATAAAGGGCCGTCTCACCAGTTTAAATCAAACGACTAATGCAACAGTATAGCCGCGGTCTTGCGCAGGAAGTGGTGAGTTTCCAGCAGCAGAGTGAGCAGCAGTACTTCTGATGGCTCTCAATGGACACACGCTATTGTTTTTTGGACTTGTGCATTGGGTAGGATTGTAAGTTTCAGCCCGACTTTCCTTTTCTCCTTTTTAATATTTGAGAGTTCCCTCAACCAGCACAGATTTCACCCAAAACTCAGACTCAATGTGTTGTTTTTTTCTGCCTTTTTAGTTTGTGAAGTCTTTGTTACTTTTTTACTTTCCCTGCTGCGGCTTGGATTGTGTCTCATTTGTACCTTGGTTTGGACAAAAGCATCTGCTAAATGACGAAATTTGACATGTCCTCGACATAACATTTTAAATAAGACACAACAGGACCAACCGCACTGATTGACAGGCGATCTGTCATAAGCACAGCACAGCAGGTAGCACAGTTTGAGAGAAAATAATAATAGAAACAAGTGGATAGGTACCCAAAGGCACTTCATAGGGTTTAAAAACAGCGACCTCTGATTGACTTTTAAATCCTTCCTGAGTTATAAAGTCTGCTAATTGACACTGTAGGGAGTGTAATAGGACGCCAAGTCTAAAAAGCAAAACCAAATGCTGAGCTATGAAGTGAGGTATTTCTTCTTGAAGAGTCTACACCTTTTCCTACTCTGTTTTTTTTACAGTCCGTGATTGAAAATATCCATGTACCCAAGTCTCATCCTCTCCTGGCTTCCTGCAGCTTAACCTGGCACACGGTAAAGCATGACTTATTACACCCATCTTCGGTCCTCATGAACCCTCTCTCTTACCCATTTGTCACCTGGGTATGTAAACGCAACCAAGCACTTCCTCCACGTTGCCATTCCTGAGCGAGGTATTCATTAAGGAGGACATAAACCAGGACTACTTCCTGTGTACATCAAGCAACTTAGGATGGCACGGGAACAACACGGAGTCCGTGTTTATCTGAAGTGTCTCCCGGCCATCCGTAGACGCATTTGTTAACTCGGCCGACCGTCGGGAGTGCCGGACAGTGGAGCGGACACACTTGGAGCTTTTGAAACAAACAGCTGCGGCAGAAGCGGAGGGAAAGCGATGGAAGTCGGTGTTGGCTGAAAGCCTTCTCTCGCCACGATGCCAACGTCTTTGTTTGGTTTGAACTTCAATTGCAGAAAGATGACTTCTGCTTGTTCTTGATTAACAACGACCAAATAGTACGAATTTACGGTCTGGGGCGGAGCTACAGAGATGTCAGAATACCGGTATGTCTCATATGTTCAGAGACCGTGACGATTAATAAAGCGGTCTGAAATGAAGACACAGAAAATGAACCTAAGAGCCCAATATGATCAGAATCCTGACGCATGAATTCATTGACCAACTATGATGTTAACAGAGAGAATAGAGCTGAAACAAGTAGTTTAATAACCACACATAAAGTCCATGCTCACAGGTTTCTCTTGTTAGAGGATGAGAAAAATATAATATCGTGGCTTTTTTGATTGACATCACTTCACACCTGAATGAACTGAATTTAAAGCTGCCGGGCAATTCAGTGAAATACATTTTTTTTAAATGAATTACTTCATTTTAACCTGAGGTCAAATGATTTTGTAACTATGCACCATTTCCACAAATTGTCTCATGAATGTGATTTGAAGTTAGCTCATGCATGCGATTTTGAAGGGCTTTTATTTTGAAATGCTACATCAGAATGTCCTGGTTCTCTCTGAGTGACCTTGAGGTGGTCTGCTGTTAAGATGCACATTTTTCAAAAGCTTTCTGTTATGTCAGTTATTCTTTAATCCAGCCCCTATTTTACTTGAAATGAGAAGAACATTTATTTATGTATTTCTATGTATTATTTATAATCCATCCACTCAAATTTGAAAACTGAGAATAATAATTGTTAAAATATAATTGAGGTGTACTTTCTTTATTTGATATATATATATATGTATATATATATATATATGTGTGTGTATGGCACTAAATAGCGCAAGTTAGATATTATTGTAATGTTCCGGACCTTTGCCTGAGGAGATTTTCTCAATTTGGACCTTTTGGAATGTTAATTGAATAACCCTGTCCTACATGAACTCACAACAAGCTCTGTATAATTTCTTGAGTAACATATTTGGGTCGTGATTTTTGGAACGAGCCATCGCTGTTGAGACCACCGTTCATTCGTTCGTTGACGTATTTGTCACGTGACTTGCGTACTTCAGTAACTCCACTGCCGTAGTTAATTTAGCCAAAACAACGATCTATTCCTAAACCTAACTGAGGTTCCCGTGAAGATGGAAGTATATTCTGAAGAGACCACATGCATGTAACAAGAGGGAAACGCACGAAAAATGATGAGGAACTTTTTGCAGGATATGATATGAGCTGTTGTAGGAGAATACATTGACTTGGAGCTTTAATGTTGATGTTCTCATGCAATCCAATCAGGTCAGCAGGGGGAAAGTGGGACTTCTGCAGAGTTTCCAGTAAACATTCACCTGAAAGTTTATGACTCACTAAATCTACTGACAAGTGGACTGTGCTGTGCAGACTTTGAACTACTTTCTCTATGTTGGTCTCTGACTGCCAAACTTTCTTTGCTGTATATCCCTGAGTGTGGATCATTTGGGAGCTTTGATTGTCAATCTGCCTCCGCATGCCAACACAGTTACATAACCAGAAGAGTGCAGCGTTTTTATCGTTCTCTGCCATCTATCATAAGCGGGAGACCTAATGTGTCTCATGGCCTGTTTGGCAAGGCGACAGCGGTGCCCGGGTATTGACTAACCGAATGAAGGCCTGGGCCCCGGCGCTGGCAGCGCTGTGGTTAGCGAGCCGGGAGTCCGGTGCCAGCGGCCCCTTTTGCTGTCCCGAGAGGCTGCCAGAATCATAACCCTCCGTGAAACAAATGCAGCGTGACGCCCGGGATCCATCTCCGTGAGCGCGGTGGCGCCGAGGACCGACTCCGCCTTGGCCTGAAATGTCTCTGTCCCGGCTCGTACAGGACTGTCAGCCGGACACTTAACAGGCTAACAAGTCGGGGGCCAAACACAGCAACACGTGTTGGGATGAGGAATGAAATGTGTCTGCATTTATGTGTGTGTGGATTCCTGACCGACTCAACACATCTTAGCCATTTTTCTTCTTTAATTGACGTTCATTTTTCATTTGATTGTTTTTTTTAGGAGCCTTTAAAAGATGTGGAACATAGTCATAATGTTTAGTACCCTTAGTAACTTAAACTTTACAGCAATATAAAAGATGTACACAGGAAAAAAAGATGTTTGAATTAAAAAAAAGAGACGCATATAGGCGAGTTAATAGTCAAAAACCAAAAAGGTCCTGATTCTAACAAGATACCAGTGTAGTGAGGTCATCAGTTGGGTAGTGTTGTATTCTGCAGTGTTAACTAGCTGTAATTGTGCTGAAGGATAGCCTCCCTCTGAGCCATAGAGATCCATTGATGTCCTTAAATGAGCGCCACAGTTGCAGTTAAAAGCAGATCAAATAATGGATTCATTTGTCTACCTTCATAGGGGATAGAAAAGCTCATGATAAAGCAATATTTCATAACTGGAAATAATGACACTGGCTTGACATCCAAGGTGCAACTAGGAAAGTCACATCTGACTATATATAGAAATACAATTTTATTCCATATGCAAAAAGATCCTATCCGTTTAAGCGGTTAATTACCATCATTTCATTGGGAAAAAAATGTAAATTTGGTGAACGTTAGCACCATTGTAACGTGTCTCACAGACAAGCAGTGGTTTTATCACTTCATGTTTCTTTGACTTCCGTGGTTTTCATCGCCGCAGCAGATCAAAGCGCTGCACATTGAAACCTGTCTTCTACAGGACAGGTGAGTCCACTGTGATTGCAGGTGTGAGCGACACTGAAGGGAGTAATCTTGCCCGGGGGGAGGTGGGGGGAGGGGGGCTAAACGGACAATTGATCGCTCTGGAACGAGGTGATTAATGAACAATTGGGTGTTTTACAGTTCACCTGATCTCCAGCTGTCACTGAAGGAGGGACCTGCCCTGATGGAGACGACTTTCCGGTCCAACAGACGGTTTGTTCCTCTGCACCTGTTGTTTTTCTCAATGTTGCCGTATAGCATGCCTTTCTTTATGGACTGGAAGCAATAACTACATGAATGGCGACAATAAAGAGAATTCTGAGCTCCAAACGTAAAGCTTTACTTCCTTTCACTGTTTCTTTAATTCCTTATACTATTACTTATACTCATAGCATGTATAGCTACATTTAAATTAGGCTGTATTCCCCAGTATCTAGATTCTAGATCCTGCTCCTTTCGCTGCTTTCCTCCAAAACCACATTTTAAAATCTTTCATTTCAACGTTGGACGACTCGGCAGCTATATCTTCCCATTTAGCCTCAACATGAGGCCCCGACACGACGGGGCCCAGCACGACCGAATCCATTAATAAAACCTCCTCCATTCCACCTTAAAGCTTCCCCCTATCCCAGCAGGCGTCCTCCTAGATCTCCTATCTGATCCAGGTGGGTTTCATACCAGGTCCTGCTGATTGGGTTTGTCTCTCTCCTGGGCGGTTCTCGAAGGCATGTGACAAATGTGGCAAATCCTGCCGTGTAAAACAGCTTCCGTCTAATGTGAAGGAACAGCGTGTAAAGAAACCGTGATGCAGCGTAGTGTGGTGTCCTAAATACTACCATGGTGGAGCCAGGGATTGAACCGCCAACCTAGTGGTTCAAGCTACGTCTACGGGAAATAACGTGCTTTGATTTTGTAGATATCCCTCAAAATCAATTCTTATGTAATCCACATAATCATGAACCGTTTCACCGTCTGTCACCCAGGAGACCGTTGTTCATGTCCCAACTGAAATAAGTTGATTTGTTTGTCACGTGACCTCCGAGCTTAAGTAATGCCGGTCGAGTGATTACTGAAACCCAAACCACAGTCTCTTCCTGAACATAACCACGTATTTATCAACCTTTCCTTTAACCTAGCTAAGTGGGTTTGTCGCCTCAACCTAACTACGTTGTTTCTGTGAGGACGGAAGTTTATTTTGAAAAGACCTTTGCAGTAAAATGCACAGAAAATGATTTGATTTTTTTTGTATGGTATCATACGAATTGTCGTATGAGATCACGTTCAGTGGTTGGAGGAGGATCCGCTCCGCCCCCCTGAGCAATGGCCGCCTCCATTTACCACTGATTGCTCCTTTTAAGGTTTTTCTTTCAAATTTAAAATGTCAGTTAAGATAGACATTAACATATTCAACGTGAGACATGCTGCTCTTCTGCTCGCTCCATGTTTTCACAGCAGTGAGCCGTTAAAAGAAGCGGAACCCGCTGGCAATGAGAATAAGACCCAGGCAGGGAGCCGGACTGCTGGGGGAGAACAAGAGGAGGACTGGGGAGGTAGAGATCGTGGTGTTGTGTGTGTGTGTGTGTGTGTGTGTGTGTGTGTGTGTGTGAAGGAGATGCAGCAGAGCTCAGATGGAGGGAATATCATCCGTTTCCATGCTAATACCTATCACAGAATTCCCCATCACAGGATCAATGCAGTGTGACCAAAGTCCGAGCAGCAATGAGATTGTAAATGTACAGGTAATGTACATTTACAGAGTATTTGCACAGAGTTCAACTTTGGTTCTCGCTGGGTTCCTCAAATGTGTTTTTTCCACATACAGCGCTTTTCAAAAGAACCAAACTCACTACTCTTAAAGTGGACTCGGTTCTTGAAAGAGGGCCGTTCCTGGTCCACTTCTGCTCTGACGGGGCCTCGGTCCTCTTTTCTGTTTGCACTCCTAGTTCCTACCTTCATCACTGTGCCGGTCAATGCTTTTTGACATCTTTAGGGTTTGGCACAGACGCCTCCACACAGACGGTCCAGTACGTTGTAAAAAAAGGGGGCATCTTTTGTCATTATTATTCTGCTCCGGGGATGTGATGACATTGTGTAAAGACCAAAAGAAACCCACATAGGGCGGGTCAAACAAAAACAGGACTTTCACCCAGGAGACCTGTGGTCGTGTTATTTTGAAGTTACATTAGAGATGTTTGTGACGGGTTTTCCGTACTTATGCAACATCGTTTGAGTCTCTTTTTTTTATGAGAAATGTTTTCAATTAGTAGCTCAGGCTTTTCTTTTTTTAGTCAACTCAGGAACATTCAGATCAAACCGGTTGGAAAAACATGGAAAGTGCCAATAATTCCATCACGTCCTGAATATTGTGATGTGTGCTGTTTACTGGCGTTCTCTCTGGTGTCTGCAGCTTTTTACCTTTAACTGTTCCAGTTAAAATCATCACAGCAAGGAAAGAGCAACACATTTAACTCATTGTTGGATCCTAAACTCTCTTCCAATTGCTTGCAGAGCATACATTCTCAAATTGTATTAATTACCTCTTAGGCAATAACGAGCCATCCATCTCAAAACCCCGAATCCAGCTGCTCAGTGAACACGTCACATGTGGTTGTTCTGGACAGATGTGAGGAACTGTTGTTAACGTTTGGCACGTTGCCTGTTAAATAAGAGGTTTAAATAATAAGTTCATTCTATGTTTTTAAAGCACACACCTACTGTACCTACTGTACCCTCCCCCTCAGCTCCCGCTGCACTGACTCAATCGTTCCCACTCCCCTGTGAAGCTCCACAGTGGGACCAAACACTCCTGCACCGTGCAGACTGTGACCCTCCACGGCCAGCGTGGAGAGAGAAAACAGATGCTGCTGCTATACGGGACAGAGAACACTGAAGGACAGCGATGTTGGACGACTGTTGACCCAGTGTAAGTAGTCTCCGGTGGAGACGGATCGGGACGGTCCGACTGCAGATCAGGATCACGTCACGGCGAAAACAACGACAGGACTTCAACCTATAGGAAAGAGCAGCAGCGTGCGCTTTGTGTAGTCACCATTGTATTGTCATACAGCACCCTCTAGTGGGTAGATTCAAATATATACAAAAATAAAGTTCAAGATTTTGCACCATTTGCACGCAGGTTATTATCCTTAACTGAAATCAGAAAATGAAAATCACACGTCATGAAAGTTTATGATCCAGTGAAACAAATTTAGTTTTTTTTTTTTTTGTGTGAAATCCTATATCCAGCCTGGTGTCTAAACTCCAGATTTATTCCACAATAAACAAGTGTGCGTGAGTTAATGAATGACAGATCGCTCTGCTGAAGACATTAAACGGGACGGGAAACGATAGGATCCGTACCCATGAATTTTCTCGGGGGGGGGGGGGGGGGGGGGCGCCTCCAGAGGGAAACGCTTTATGGTGATTCCTTTCACAGGCCCGGGAGCTGGAGGCTCCATTATCACCTCGCTGGATTAGGCTGTGACTGCTGACAGGCACACAGGGTGTATAAATGTCAGAGCACCGTGGGTTCAGATCGAGGCTTTTTCCCGCAAACTGCTGACTGAAAAGTGACGAGATTTATTTTGGTCAAAAAGCAAAAAGCAGAGCGTTGGATCGGTTATGAAGTTGCCTCGCTGCAAAACATGTGGCAGGGGATGATTGAGTATCTCGTCTTTGGCGAGTTGAGACGCGTATTAACCACATCATCAGTCCGACAGAACGAATCGTCTCCGTTTAAATCGGTACACCTGACTGGACGGGGTCACGGTTTAGGTAATCGCAACATGGAGCGTCTTTATTAGCCTTCAAATATGCTTCATTCTGCAGCACACATGTAACTACAGTGATTGTGTAGAGGGCTGTGACTGCTGCCAAAAAAAAATGTTGGTTGTTTTAATCCAGTTAGGGCTCCTAATCTTAACCCCCAACCCTAACCCCTACACAATGGAAGCACACACACACACACACACACACACACACACACACACACACACACACACACACACACACACACATTGTTGCTTAATGTTCCCTGGTACACTGAGTTGTTTGGATCTATAAAACACAGCTGTTATCTCAGAGCTATAGGCTAGGTAATGTACTTTAGAAACAGTTTTGTTGCATTTGATGAAATTCTCAATACATGCCGACAGAAATCAATAAAGGTCTGTTGTTTTACCTTCGTGATGATGATCAGGACTGTCGATAGTGCCGACTTTGGAGCTGCTAGCGACTTTCATTGGAAAAGAGTTGGCTACGCTGAATGACTAATTACTCTTACAGCTTAGGTATCGGCACCGTTGGAGAAACCGTTCAACACAAAAACACTAACGGAGGAGTTCTTTTTTCTTTTGAAAGTTTTGGAGAGATTGTAAGAACTCTACCGTAAGAGCTCATTTCTCCAATTCCTCGCTGTGGAAAGGTGCAGCGCGTCAAAGAAAAAGCCTCGCCTCGATCTTTTACATAAACTTTTTGACCGCAGGGCAGAGACAGAAAGACGACATTCTTACTTTCCCTCGGACGGCCCACCGACTAGACGGGCCTTCTCCCTCGGGACAAGGACAAGGCCAGTCCTAACCTCAGTAGCCATTCTGTGCATAATTACTGAACGCGGATTATTTTTACATCGCTATGGGACAAAGATCTGGAGCAAAACCAAACAAAATATGGTAGCATTAATTTGAGAAGAAGGTACGTCTCAGTTTGAAAGTCTTTGATGGGTTAGAAGAAGGGAAACGACAAATAATGAAGCTGTGTTTTCATCTGTTGTGTCTAGAAAGAGGGGACAGACACACTGAAAGGATATTAACTAGAGTGTTGAAAAGACGGCCTTCACATAATGTAACCATGCTTAATTCTCTGTGACAGCCTCTCTCCTCTTGGTGACCCAAGATAGCTGGTATCTAGCCAGCCATGTAGCGCCAGCCATGTAGCAGAAAGCAAACAAACGCCACATGGGAGCCATTTTCAGGGGCACAGCCAGGCGAAATGAGCATTTAATAACACTCTGCGGAGGGCCTTGTAATTGCGAACGAGTGGAACATTTTCTAATTATAAGCGCCCGCGGGCACACGCTCCCTTCTTGCGCCTTCCGCAGCCTTAGCATGGCCCGTTAGCCCCGTTAGCTAGCCCGCGCGGCTGAAGACCACATGAGAGGCTGAAGATTGCAGGCTGGCAGGAAGTTGTTTTGCTCGGGTTGGCTTTTCAGTCGGGGTTGGTTAGCGGAGTAAACACCGTGTGAAGTGGGCAGGGCGTGTGTGCGCCGTGAGATTCTAAACAAAATCAAGGAAAGGACAAATTTCCCTCATGTCTGGCACAAGTTTGAAGTTGTGTTGTTTCTGGGTTAGCAATTAGAGGATGTGACTGTCAACTTAATTATAACTTCCTAATTGCGGCCGTCCTCTTCCAAGTTGGATCCCAGTTTGGAAAACACTTTCTTTTTTTTTTTTTTTTCTTTCTTGCAGTATTTCCTACCAGAAATTCCAGGAATATGTTTGTTTTTAATGCAATTGTACCACAAAAAAACCCCAACGTATTTGAATTAAACCCGTTGAACTTTCAAAGCAGAGCTTGCAGAGAGCGTTGAAATGTCAAAGTTGAATATTGCTTGTTTTTTGTGGATTCCGTGACATTCTAAAAGGAGTCCTTTGTATCAGGATGAAAAGAATCTGGAAGTATTCCACCTCAATTGCTTGAGTTTTATCAAAATGGGCCTTGATCGGCCTCAAAACCAACATCCCTAAAGTTGAAGTTGATTCACAGTTTTGACTAGTTCACTTTACTTTACGACATGTGATAATAACATTTGTTTTGTCTTGGGTGACCGAGGCTAAGTGGAGAGCAGGGCCGCCTTTCAATCAGAGGGTCGGTGGTTCGATCTCCGGCTCCTGTTCCACTAGTCTCATGTCAACGTGTCCTTGAGCAAGACGCTTAACCCCAAAATGTCTCCCGTAGCTGTGCCTACGGTGTGTAGATAGATACTGAATTGTAAGTCGCTTTGGATAAAAGCGTCTGCTAAATGACTGTAATGTAATGTCTTCTCTTCTAACTACACTTTGAGTTTAGTTAGAAGAAAATGTCCCATATGAAGGTCTGTTCACCAGCACTGACCCCTGGGTGAGTTGTTCCACCTCACCAGGCATCACTGACCGCTCTACCCACACACAGATCTCTAGTATCTACAGTGTGGCTCTAAAAGGAACCTTAATGGCCACAGAAGAATCCTCAACAGTTTCATTTTCACCCCCCTAACATTGATCTCCCACCCAGTTTCATTCTGCCGACAGCTGTAACCCGTCTTTGTGAGCTCGCAGCGCATCCGGTCACCTTGAACCCATCGATCAACTGGTGTTTTACCACCGACGGCTCTATTGACCCGGTGGCTGAGAGCAGCGGTCCTCTTGTCTCAACCGGAGCTCCAGAGGCTGTTCTGCTGTGACCCTTTCCTTTTTTTTTTTTTTGCCGTCGCAGTAATGCTGTAATTAACAACCAGCGCTGAGGAGTAAATTGGGGGGAACTTACCAGTTCAACACCAACCGCACAACAGCGGCCTCTGGGCTTCTTTCTTAACGTGCCGCCATTTTTTGGGAAATCTCCAGCGCCTAGCTTTTAATTCTGGCGACAGATCTTTGGTGCTTAGCAATACCGCGACTGCAGTTTCTACAGCCAGGTCTTGCTCTGTCTATACTCAGTGGTCGGAAGTTCCTGAGGGAGACATCACCAGGGGTTATTTTTAGAACTGTATCGTGGTTGTTCTGTTTTCGGGGCTTCTTGTTCAACAACAAACTGGAGTATCAGATGAAACTGTAATTGCCACCGACTTCATTTGAGAGAGACGCTCCTTGATCTTTTTGGACTTTAAAGTACCTGCAGCAGCGTTCGCGGCTCATCCGTGCAGCCTGCATCCCACGATCTCAGCTCTCGAGTTGGTGAATATTATGTAAGTTTGACAAAACGTGTCACACGGTACGATATCGCATATCGTAGGCCCATCTCTATGGAGGACAAATTAAAATATAGCTGGTTCAAGCAGTGCCAAGAAAGTCACACCGATGCTTGAAATCACCGAGAACACAATGAATTCTTATTACACAAAGAATTGACTTTAAAACCCTGCTGTTGGTTTATAAAGCACTGAATGGTTCAGGGGCCGAAACACATCTCTGATCTGCTGCTACCTCATGAACCATCCCGACCCCTTTAGGTGGTCTGGGACCGGTCTACCTTCTGTTCCCATGAGTCAGAACTAAACATGGAGGAGAAGTGTTCGGTTCTTCTGCTCCACATATCTGGAACAAAGTCCCAGAAAGATGCTGGTCTGCTGAGACCCTCAGCTCCTTTAGATCCAGACTGAAGACTTTTCTGTTTGCTGCCTTTGATTGAACCACATTCAAGGATATTAATCAATTTCTGCATTTTACTACTGTATTTTATTTCTTAAACTGCACTGCAACTATTATTCTGTTTTTAGCTTTTTAGTGTTTTAATGACTGTTTTTAATGTTTCAAAGAATGTTCTTAATTGTTTTTAAATCTCCTTTTCTTTTGCATCATGTTTTGATGCTTTTAATGGTTTTATGTGAAGCACTTTGAATTGCCTTGTTGTTGAAATGTGCTCTACAAATAAACTTGCCTTGCCTTATTGATACGATCTGAGATCAAGTGTGTAATTTCAGTCGTATTGGCAACTCGTTACGAGCTGCGTTTCCGTTTATATATTTGTATGCACATTTTGAAGCATCAGAAATGCTGTATGGAAATAGCAGCAGCGGATAAAAGCTGGAAAAAAAAGGTTTTTACGCTCACTCAAGGTGTTTTTTGACGTTGCCGAAAAAAGACTTGATGCGCTAAACGGGTTATGACAAATATATTCTGACACAGCGAACATTAAAAAACCCCACATGAACTGATCCACTGATCCTAATGCTGCCGTGCAATTGCTTGTCTCCTGACGACATGAAACACAGCTGACAGAATCATTACAGCTTGTCTTAGTGAAACAAGTTCAAGTGTTAAAATGGCCAATCTGACAAGACGACAGGCCGCAGCAGAGTTTATTCGCTCCAAAGCGAGTTGATGGAAAGCGATGACACGGCTACTGTGGCTCTGAATCGTCTCACCGGCTCTCATTAGCGCATGGCAAGTTGTGTGAATGGCGCTCGGACCGAGACGGGGTCACGTGTTCGGCTGAAACGTGTGCATCCAAACGCATCACGGAGGGTAAATGAGTATAAATAGAGACAGAGCCGTATTGAGACGTATACAGTCTGCTCACACACACACACACACACACACACTCTGGATGTCTTTAGCGTCTGATAGATTTACAGCGAGGAGCTCGGGCCTGGAGGAGGATGTGTGCTTCTCTATGGGGCCGTGTGATGGATCGCATTTGGCTGGCACCCAGGCCCGGACAGCCAGTGTGTTCTCCCCAGGCAGCCAGACAATTGTTAACATACAGCCCACCAGAGACCCCCGAGCTCGTAAATTAGAGGCATTTAGCTGAGCTGAGCCACCTTTCAGACGGGAGCTGACGGACGCAGCGCGAGGCCTCCAGGCTTTTATTTTGTGGCTTCTTTCTTTCCTAAAGTTCCTACTTTATTTATCTTATGATGTATTTCTCTTATTTTGTTGTTGTCGTTGTTGCTTTAGAGTCTCTGCCGGTCATTTACATCAAAAATATACTTTGCGTTTGTATGAGAGAGAGAAGAGATATAATGACACACACACACACACACACACACACACACACACACACACACACACACACATACACACACACACACACACACACACACACACACACAGTCACAATCTTGGCATGTGCTGGATGGAAATGTTGACAAGGCGATGATGATGATGATGATGATGATGATGATGGTTCCATACTTCCTCAATAAATTTCACTATTACTTGATTTTCTACCTCCCCCCCCAGAGGCTGGAGAAATATGTTGTCAATACAGTGATTGATGGTGCTGCCTTTAACTGCAGTGAGGTACCAAACCAAATGAGCCAATCACGTCTCCTCGTTTAAAAGCACGACATCGCTGGATGAGTTCATGTGCGCTGCGACTGAGCAGCAACAAATCTTTGCATATGTGGCTTTTTGATTCTTTTCCTCTTTTTATACTGACTTTGCACATTCCTCCCATCTATTCGTTTGATTATTTATCGGTTAATAAATCAGTCTGTTTAAGTATATTTGTGCGTATCCCGTTTTTGTCCGGTCTAAGAATCAAAGCAACAGCGAGCTGGGAGGACATTTGGGGATCTCTGTTAATTCTAAACGGCCTCAGAGACATAGATCCAGAGATGAACTAGAGATAAATATTCAGGTGGACTGACTGACTGACTGACTGTCAGTCAAAAGGTTGTCAGATGTAACGTGTGTATATATAGTTTAAAAAAAAAGGATCAAATTACAGAAATATCTGAACTCTTGAGTCGGTTAACTGAGCTGCTTTCTCGATGTGTTTGGAGTGGATTAGTTGTCTGGTTTATCTGTCTGTGAAGTGATTTAACAGTTTGACCTGACGGAGGGGAAACGGGCCGACAGGGAGAGCATGTATGACGCTGCCAGAACCCTCAGCGTCCCGTGATGAAGAACACAGACCTGTTCTAGCGACTGACGTATTCTCGCGCTCGGTCCAAACTCTTTTCTTTTTATGACGACGGGGTGAGGTGACCTGTCTCACTTCCAAAGCAATGTCACCTCGACTCTGATTCCTAGAATATATGAACCTGGAAACAGCTGTAGGTCAGTTCAGAGGTTGTAAAAGTAATGAACTATGTGTTCTTAGCCTTGCTTACTTTATGTTGTGGGATATTTAGTTACCTTAAATATCATTTCCATGTTATGGTTTAGTGCTGCCCTCTCATGGCCGTTGGGTGGACATGTGATAGGAGCCGTGAACGCTACAACAACGTTACCCTCTGACATTAACTGACAGTCTTTTGCAACTGTTAACACACACACACACACACACACACACACACACACACACACACACACACACACACTGGTACTTGTGGTACAGGTATTGAAACCACTCATGTAGCCTGTATGTATTGACCAGGTATACTCAACCATAACCTGCTTTGCACTATAAGTTTGAAATTCTAAAAAAAGCACTTTTTTTTTTTTTTTTCAAATAGCTCCACACGTAGACGCATCATTCAAAACTCAAAACCTGTATTTTTGCTAAACTCTGCCATTGAAATGCCACACACTCAATGATCACTCACCTGCACACACACACACACACACACACACACACACACACACACACACACACACACATGGGAAACACACCTGTTACCAGTTACATTCATTAGAAGTCAGAGCTTGAACACCAGCAATAGGATTCAGGTTCGGTGTGCACAACAGTGGAGGCCGGCTTTAGAGGGAGTGACAAGACTGTAACTGTAGATAGTTCTACAGCACAATGCAGTAATTATGAAAACAGTCATCTTCATTTAAAGGGACTTTTAAGAGACATGAAACTATTGAGGATGAACACATCTGTTTTATTCACTGTTCATCTATATTTACAGCATGCAAATGAAAACGCTAAAGACGGTAGATAATAGTGTTTTATATTTAGTACAGTGAGCAGTTGGCATGTGGAGAGAGCTATGTATGTGTAAAGTTGCAAAAATATAATTTTTAGAAGAGTTATCATATTTTTGAGTGTTTTGCTCTTGCATGAGATGTAAGATGTGCGTTTTCGGTTTTTGAACTTAAAAGTTTCGCCAAATTTAGATTTTTCATTTGCAAAAAAAACTGCAATTGACAAGTTGCTGAGAGTATCAAATGAATGTCAACGGCTGACTACCACTGCTGTACGCCACAGTAACATAAGCATCCAGCAGGGGGCGCCACAGCACAGGAAAAGAACTACCTGAAGCTCTAGCGAAGGGCAGCGACGACTTCAACACGTCCAGCCTCCTCGCTGTGTGGACATCAGACAGGCTTCAAACCCCAAGCTGCAGTGTGAACCTGTCCGCCACATGCATTCCATTTTCAAGTGCATGACAATATTCTCGTTAGCCGCTGTGGCACCGCCGGACCGCCTCCATCGTCCCTTTTCACACAGCTGTAGCTCTGCTGCCCGAATACGCACAGGAGGCCTTGGTGCTCGCGGCGGCTCCGTCTCTGCACCGCGCGGCCGAATGAACTCGCTCTACTTCAGAGGAACCCGCGGCTTGAGTCCGTTTCAACCACCGGGCAGGCGACAGACGCTCGACGTTACAAAAGTTCAAAGCGCCGATCCCAAAAAACCCCTGCGAGTACGAAAAAAATACGAGTCCTTTCTGCCGGCCTTTTTTTTTTTTTTTTATTAGTTCATAAAGGCGATGTGAAATATGCAGATAGCAGTTTCCATAACGAACACCAGCGTTTCCAGCTCCTCGCTCCAATATAATTTAATAGCCGTTGTGGTAATTGAGCCAGTCTGTTAGGTGTTACATGTTAATGTGTCTTAATTACAGAGTTGACTCTCAGGGCCTTCTTTGTATGGAGGATTGGGGGTGGGGGTGGGGGTGGGGGGGGTGGGGTAGCTAGATTATGAAAAGGAAGAAACTCTGAATCATTCAAAGGACACATACATTTTATTAAAATGATATTAATGATTCCATTATTCAGAGCAGATTGGATATTCCGCTCCGGTCCCCCCTTTTTTTTTTTTTTTAGTGTGGAAAACAAATGGATTGTGAGTTAATGTTGTCATAATGAACTGACTTCTCTCCTCCTCTCCTCACTCCGTCTCACACCAGCTCAATCCGGTTTGTAATATCTTTCCAGACGGGCTAAAGTGTGGAAGAGATTTATGCTCACAAAAGGCTGATAAAGTCCTTATCTGTGATTAAAAATCACTCTTCTCTCATCGTTAATATGCTTATTAGATCCCCCCCCACCCCCCCCTCCCTTTTATTTGACGGAGAGATTATTATTATTATTGCGTAATGGCGGGAACCGTCGGCCTCCCGAAGACTCCGGCCCGAGCGCCAGGTTTCAAACTTGGCCCCGGCAAGTTTGCGATGCTGAAACTTTGAACGCTGCTTCATGTGTCACGGAGATCAGAAAAAGAAAAAGGGAGCCGGGGGGAGGGGAGGCTTTTGAAGGGAAGACGGGAGAAAAGACGTGTGACCTTTTGAAAGAAACACTTCATTGACCTATAAAAGAAGTCAAAAGATTTCTCCCTGCAAAACCCCACGACAATCATCTTGACCGGGCCTTTCAGCTCTGACCTTTCTCAGCCGCTGCAGTTGTCTTGAGCGTTAGTTGGAGACCGCTTGGCCTCGTGACGACACTGTGACCTAAAGGTTACACATCCAGCAGAAGCCTCGGGATATTTAGAAAAACATGGACGGGAGCGTTGAGAGTTTCTGAAGCGATGTTTTCAAGGTTTGGAGGCCACAAAGCCCCCACACTTTACCTCCATGCGGGTCTTTTTTCTTCTTTTTGACTGACTGGACTTTTATTCAGGACTGTGTTACTTGATTGACACCTCCCTCTCTCTGCTGTTATTTCAGTTTAGGTCTCATCAATCAGAGCGACTGAGAACACCTGTGTGGGTGTGAATATCCCCCTTTAGCAGAACAATACCTCTTAAATCCCCCTCGGAGACAGAAGACGCGGAATTAGCTATCTGTAAAATACTGACTTTGGAATTGTCGGCTTTGAAAGGAACTTCAATGTATTAAGTAATTAAAAGTGAAGACTGGAAGCAGAAGTGATGCTGCCAAAAAGAATTAGATTAAAAACAAGACAAAAGATGAGATACTTTCAATAGAAATAACTGATAAATGGATCAATACAGTGACAAGAAAAGTGGATTCGCAAACATACAACACAGCAATGACTCACATCACGTGCTTAAAGGTCTTTAAATGGACTTTAAATGGAGTCTTTCAAGTCTTCAGTCCACTTTAGAGGGCTTTAACACTACACGTCACTCACCCATTCATACACTGATGGCACAGACTATGGGGGGGGGGCAATTTGGGGTTAAGTGTTTTGCCCAAGGACACATCGACATGGACTGGAGGGACCGGGGATCGAACCCCCCACAGTCTCAAACTGTTGTTTTTGTCACGAGTCTACACGACGACAAGAAGCGACGTATTTAGTTCTATGGAGTGAGTTTGATTCTGAGCTTTTTGCATCGTGAATGAAAGGAATCAACCTCACCGTTCAACATGTGAGCTACGGGTTCAACCACGAGACAACAGCAGGGATGCTGCGTGGTCACGTGACGTGCTGGACATTCTGTTCTCCGTTCTAGTTCTACACTTCAGAACCGTTTATCAGAGGGAACTCATTAGAACAACTTCCAGTCGCCGTTTACCTCAGACAGACGTTCTCAACGTGAATCCAGTCGTCGGTCCTCTGCCTGAACACATCCACTCGAAACCACTTATTAAAAGAAAGTGTCGTCAAATGCCGATATGAATAGTTTTGATGCAAAATATTGTTAGTATTCGTCACTCCCCCGGCGTGTAAAGGCCTTGACGATGACGGTTAAACTGCAACTGCTATAAAAACTGTGACAACAGCAACCAAATGTTGGAAGCAGCATTACAGCAGCATTAATATCATTATATTGCTCACAACCCCGGGTTTTTTCTGAAACATAAAAGCATCACTTTCTGTGTGGCGGAACATGTTTTTTACAGGGACCTATAGCTGCTCCAGTAAATCAGTTAGTTCAGAAACAAAGTGCTTTAAAGGTGACGGACTCATAAAAGCAGGGTGCAAATAGAAGCAGTGAAACAATGGGAGGCTAATGAACACGAAACATAAAGAAATATGTAGAGGGAGCACAATGAAATAAAAACAATAAAATAGATAAAGGACAATAAAAACATGTTCAAAGAAACACAATAAATGTAAAAAAGAAAACTTCCATGAACTAGACAGAGAGAAGCTGAACAGACGTTTATTGGTGTGATATTTCGCAGTTATACTTTCATTTTACTGCGGCTGAGTATCTGACTGCTGTCAGTCCATATTTATCTCAGCTTCATACCTTGTGGGGGTTTTCACATGCTCCAGCGTGATTAATGGCTTATGAAAGGAAAGCATTACACGTCTGTACTGTGTGTGCTTTATATCTAATTACAGAACACGCAGCGACGGGGAAAAAAAAAAGAAAAAACCCCTCTTTCATTTATAGAACGTTTCCCCGGCTTCATATGCTTCTCTGTTATCTGAAGTTTATTTATTTTTTCTCCATCTGACATGTTCATGTTCGGTGTTTTCCATCTCTGTGGTGCTTTACCGATGTGCTGACTTTCCACTTGGCACCTCCTCTGGTGTATGATGTTCCTAAAGGAGCAAGTAGAATTCAGTATACTAATTAAGTATCCAGCTGCTAATGTTTAGTACAATAACCCCGTGTTGTCACTGGGGGGGGGGTGTATGATGAAATTAGTGCACACGTGAGCCGCTGTGTCTGCGGTAACATTGTGTGCTATTTGGTGCAAGGCTTTTATTTTGATAGCCTGCGGCGAGCAACGCATTTTGGAGACATGTGACCATCTGCTGTGATTGCGTCCATCCCCAACATGCAACACACTGCAGTCCTGTCAGTCAGCGTATTAAACATACACAGACCCCCCCCCCCCCCCCCCCCCCCGCTCTGCATGCTGGGTTTCATTTCAGCGCTCACAGCAGGTGCCAAGGAAACCGACTCCCGGGCTTAGTGCTGTAGGCTCATTTCCCAGGTCAAGACTTTATTGATTGATATAGAGTACAATTACATAACCCGGCAATGCATACCCCACCGCCAGTTATTAGTATAATTTCCTTTATTACGCCCTCTGTGAACTCCGGGGGACCTGGGACCGTCTCTCTCTCTCTCTCTCTCTCTCTCTCTCTCTTTCGGACTGCCGGGTATTAAAGTCCTGACCTGCGGTTTCAAAGTGTCACAAGCTGCCAGAGTGGCTTTAAACTGTGACGATTCCACGACTTGAAATGACATCGTGATTCTGTCTTTTTCTCTTTCTTTGTGTCTCGAGGTATGAGTAAGGCCTATAATGAGAAGTAATAACATCGGATCGATATGTTCTGTACCTAATGTTCTCACACGGCAAAGAGAGGAAGAAAAAAAAAAAGTGTCAACAAATGAAAATATCTGCCGGCGGATTGAGATCATTTTAGGGTTTTTTTTTTTCCGAAAATGTTCTTTCAGTTGCCCCGAAACTAAACTACAAAAAAAAAAAAGTTAATGGAAAAATCTCCTCATTCATCAGCTTGAATCCAGCTACTCCAGTCAGAGATTAAGAGAGGAGCATCCTGTCTCGCCTGGTGCTGGACCTCTGCTCTGTGTTTGAGGTTGGACTTGGCCTCGCGTGTCAAAACAAAAGCATTACACCACATGACTAAGCAGAAGTCGCAGATGTGCAATAAAGCCTAATAGAGCCGATATGTCAGCGGAGAACTTGCTCAGATGTGAGAGAGTAAAAGTTGTTTATTATTATTCATTTTGTCAAGGACATATCTGTTTATGGTCAACGTTCCAATATTTTTGTTTGTTTTTGTTGCTGATCATTCAGGATTCATGAACCTGTAGATGGACATTTATATTGACACGCAGTAAACTCACAGCTGCAACTGTGCAAACGTCAGATCAGGTCTCACATGACGATTCATTAAAAAGTCATTCAGCCGACCCGCTCGCACTCCCGCTGCATCAAATAGGCCGTCTGCAGCTTGGACGGCGTGTGACGTACTGGGTTTGTGACTAACTCCAATGTAAACAAAAAACCCCAAAGTCCTTATTACGCTCTCAGAGCACCTGGTGTTAAATGAGAGGTTGTCCACAAAGGGTGGGTAGGAGGGTTTATTGTTGGGTTCAACAAACACAGGACTTTCACGGGACCGTGGTTCGTGTCCCGCGCAAAAAAATAAACGGAAACATCGACATTTAATCACGGTCAGTCGCTGGTGACGTCGTGAGTCGTTTTCCTAACCACGTCTCAATGGTTTCGTTGCCTAAACCTAACTTTCCTGTGACATGGGAAGTTTATTTTGAAAGGTCACTATGCATGTAACGAGCGTACGTCAGTGACTTATCCAAAGGTGACGCTAGAGGGGTGCGTAGTCGTAGGCTGAGGAGCACTGGCCAAGCTTACGGTATTTGACATGTTGGGGTGAGAATGGTCTCCATATGGCGTTAAAATAACAGCTTTTTGTGTGTCATTTTACGCCATGTCGTCTGTATTGACTGCAGTGGAAATGCATACGTTGGGAATACGCCACGCTCAGAGCAAGTGACGTATGAAAAGTGATAAAAACTACTTATGATGAGGAGGATGGGTCAAACAAAGACGAGACTTTCAACCAGGAGACCAGTGTTCCTGTCCCAAAGCGTCGTTGAAGTTACGTCAGTGATGTTTGTATTGTGTTTTCAGAACTTTTGTTTCATTCCATCCATATATGTACTTATTTCAAGCCCCGCTATTATGCTGGTTTGTTGCCTAGCTGCGTCATTTCCACTAAAATAACACACAAAAAGCTCTAAAAAGTTACTTCCGGCTGCCATCAATTCTTTCTCGTATTGCTCATTTCAACACACTGCAATTTTATCTACAACAACTCTTGAAACTGTTTCAGAGACACCTTTTCTCATGCCATGGGCAGACATATATATATATATATATATATATATATATATATATATATATATATATATATATATATATATATATATATATATGTCTGTGTTTTTTTTGTGATGAGAGGAATAGGAGTCAATAGTAGATCAAAAGATTAGCCGGGGCCGCCGGGTCGCCAGCTTCTCCACTGTGGGTCGCAGCTTTTTACTGCGGCTAAGTATAAAACGTAGATCAAACTTCGGTGCGAGCTCGTCTGTCTGTAAGTAACCATCACTATGTAAACACTGCTTGTCATCAGGATGGATGGGTTTGGGCACGGAGCCGCCGGCCTGTGAGCTCTGTGTTATTGTGGTGAATGGGTATGGGAACACTCACACACTCAAAAAACACACACACACACACACACCCATATGACTCACCCGGCGTCTCTGTTTTAGTTACTTGGCTTTCGGTCGTACGGGGGGGGCGGGGGGGGGGCTCTCGTACAGACAGACGTGCCCAGAATGCACGTGGGGAAACACGTGGCTCACTCTGGGATTCACCCGGTTGCAACAGGAGGTACGATTCAAGAAATTGCGAAGCGTCAGCATTACGAGTATGAACGCATGCGAAGAGAAGGTCTTTTAAGGCCACAGCCGAAGTTAAGAAACTGATCTCCTGCCAAAAAACACATGTTCTCAAGAGTGTTCTTCTACTGCAACTGCACTAAGACCGTGACAGGCTAATGTAATGACTATGAGAAACACATATTTGATTTCATAAACTTTGATCCGAGCCATGTTTCACAGATTCAGTTTTTATTTTACAGAGAGTAGGAAACAACAGCCTATAAATAGCTGAATCTTTGTCCCGATCCAATAAAAACCAGACGCACACCACATGGTCACTCTCTACAGGATGTTGCAACATGAAAGTAGTGAAAGCTACCGCTCAATAGCACAACCACAGAATAAATAAATACATTCTAAAGTACTTAGAACTACTCACTAGCTGTCTTTAATAAGTGGAAGAACTACACAACACCAAAGAGATTTGTTCTCATGCTCAAAGGAAGTTGACGTCGACTCAAATGTCCCCTGAATGCACCCGAAACATTTGGCAAAAAAGTTAGCGAGCTATGCTGCTAGCATAGCACGAAAAGCCTGCTTATTGATCCGCTAAGAGGCCAACATCAGCTGGTTGAGTATTGGTCGAAGGCATAAACACACACATAAACACACACATTCGTGCACGTACGATCGGAAAAAAGACACACAGAACTACACAAAGTCTATCCCACACTCAGACAGAAAGCCTCTTGCAGACGTGCCCTTTCATGTAGGGGGGGCGTCGTTATTAACAGAGCACATTAATAACAATACCGTAGGGCTCCCATTGTCTCCCAATCATAATTATATTATCCATCATGCTTCTCTGCTGCGCCGACACACACACACACACACACACACACACACACACACACACACACACACACACACACACACGGAAACACGGCTGGGGAGTCTCGCCGGTGCCGCTCGTCCACCGGCATTACCATAGATAATGTTTAATTATGCTAATTCAATTGCAATCGTTTTGAAGCAAAATGACAGCATTGATTGGGCTAATGAATATTCATAAGACGGAGGTAAAGAATGTTAATTGTGCTTCGCGAGTGTTGCCGGGGAAGTTGTGTTTGGGGGCCTGGATGTGGAAGGGATGACTGGACTGTGGTGTGGGGGGGGAGGGAGGGAGGGAAGGAAGGAGGGAGAGGAACGGAAAACTGTTGCAACCGATGAACGGCCACTGACTCATCTGATGGTGTTCACAGACTGGAGGTGCGCTTGATTTTAACCCCATCAGCAGACGGAACGAGCAGAATGATGAGAAGTGACTCTTTTTAAAAATAGAGCACTTTTTACATCGCTTTTGCTTTTTCATCACACATTCAGGATTCAAAGTAGGACAATACAGCTACATCTGGTACCATGGATCGTTTAGAGCAGAGGTCTTCAACAGGGGGTCTGTGACCCCTAGGAGGTCCGCGGAGGTACTGCATGGGGTCCGAAATTTTTGGTTGATTTTTTTTTTTTTTTTTTTTTCCCAAACATAAATCTGTCCATTATTTTAATAGTTCAGTATTGTATGCAATCTATCTATCTATCTATCTATCTATCTATCTATCTATCTATCTATCTATCTATCTATCTATCTATCTATCTATCTATATACATCAATTTAACAGGTCGAGTTCATATTTTAATTAACACTCTTATTAATGATGTACTACTACTGTGTTTGCTCCACAGGCAGAAACATAGAAACGTAACATTTTAAATCTCCTTCCAACCTCTCTGGATAAAAATCTGAAACAATTGCATGAGAGTCAATGGAGCGCAGGAGGTGGAGCTGGCCGATGCTACGCTATGATTGGTCTGCGTTTGAGGAGAGACACTTGGCTAAGGGTCAACCAGATGTACACACATGATAAATACATACGTTAGCCTAATATCAAGGTGAAGGTAGATAAGGGATGTGGTCAGAATGCTGCCTTTTAAAAGGTGCTAAAGAAACGTTGAAGGGAAAAAAAAGTTTGATCATCTTAAATAACAACTTCTGAAAACAAAAAGGAACCGTCTCATTTAAAGAGTCCCGCCATGGTTTGAGATTATTCCACCAAAAATCAAACATGTCGGAGAGCTTCCAGCAAACTGCCAGTATATAAAGATGTGATATGAATGGTCTCCTCATCTGTAGGGTTTGATATTCTTCTTCTGGCTCGCTGTGTGTGTGTAGATGAACTGGAATTGCTTGGACTTTGGGAGATTTGTCTTGAAATTGCAGCCGGATGCCCTCTGACTTCCTCCTCACACACAGAAACACCCGCCCACCGGCATATATATCTGTTTGGAGGTAAGTGCCGGGTTAAATTTCAGACGGATCATTTCTCACTGTCGGTAATGCACATAACCCGAGCACAGAGTCGGGGCTGATGGGTAACACGATTACTTATTATGCCTTTCCACGAGGGGAGAAATGAGATTAAAAGTTGCCCTTTTTACATCTTAGGGAACAGCAGCTCGGCACACGGCGGGCCGTGTCAGGCGCTGGCAGCTCGCTGCAGAGTGCAGCTCATAATCCATCTTGATCTCATTAGGACGGCACGGCGGATTCTTTTTTTTTTTATATATACTGAAATGTTCCTTTAGATGCTGCCACAGGAATGCAGGGAGGCTTTTTCGGTTCAGACGCTGCATCCATGCTTTCAGCTGACTAAGCACGAAAGGGTTGAGCGCTGCACACGCCAACGCTGGCTGGTGCTGGCAAGAAAAGGTAGAGAGACGGGGAGGTGTGTGTGTGTGTGTTCTTGTGTTTCTACACTTGAGAGGACCGATGTTCCCACTAGTTTAGGAAAATGACGATGGATTCACTTTAGGAATATTCTGTTTATTCAAAATGTATTCAAGGAGTTCGTAGTTAAGAAACATGATGCATTTTAAAAACACTTTTTTTTAATTTGCAAATTAGGCATTATCTTATCAAATATGTGCTAGTTTGAAATTTATAAATTAGGTTCCACATTCTTGTTCCACTTTGTTGACATTTTAAAGTCAAAAGATTTTTTTATGGAGGGAATTTTGATCAATCTAAAATCAGAAAATACTGTCAACAGCCAGACATTCTCCATGTTTTTAGCAGTGAAATGTTGTATAAATCAGGCTCTGAGTGATATGTGAACAAACCCTTCAGTAAAAACCTGCAACCTGTAGATAGGAACACAGTTGGACAGTTTGGATGTAGGAGCTGCTGAAGTGGAGATTTTTGGGCTCAGAGTCTGAGAAAAAACTCCTTTTTAAAAAATATTTATTGTAAATTGACGTACATTTTGAAGACACTACACATGAATAGGGTAAAAAAAAAACTTGCAACTTCCCCAGTTAATGACTTACATTAAGATGATTTGTTTTTTTTGTAATACAAGCTTTCTGAAATGCAATGTTTAAGTATGCATATGAGGCATTATCTAACGCAAACTTTTGATGAATTTAGAAGAAATCAACACCCTGATGTGTATTTATGGATGTTTACAGATGAAAAGAGTGCAGAAGAAGATACAGAGACAAGAATGTACTAAGAAAGGGAAGAGAGAGACTGAGGTCATATCAGGGGGGGGGGGGGGGGGGGGTTAGACACACTTCCTTATACTTGAGGATTTAGCTTGTAGAAACTTGCCAGGATCTGACATGATACCCTGCAGCTCACCGTGTTGTTTTTCAGTCATTTGAGTTCCCATTCTAACGTCATGTCGTCTGTGCTTGTTGCCTAATATCTGGCTGTGTGTGTGTGTGTGTGTGTGTGTGTGTGTGTGTGTGTGTGTGTGTGCTTGCACACTGGGGGGCACCAGTTCTACAGTCCTGAACAGGCTCACTGATGCCTGATGTTGGGGTCTCTGAATCCACTTCTCACCCCTTCGTTACATTTTGACCCAGTAGAGCAAACATGACCGTCTTAACCGCAGATTCAAGGTTCTTTATTTCTATTCATCCCAACAAAAAAAAAAAAAAAGTGCAAAGTGGTCGCACTCTGCATCCAGACGTATTGAGGATTTGTCAGCTTAACTTCATACAAATGATCTAAATGCTGAAGTGCTCTGGGTTCATTAGCTGCTTTAAGGAGTGTGTGATTTGGTTAGAAAAGGATTGCTTTGCCAAACGCTTTTTCTTTCTTTTATGATCATTTCTTCAAGTAATTCACTATGACACAAGTCACATTGAGTGATATCTATTGAAATTATGAAAATGGTTTTGAAGAAAAAGTCAATTTGGCCCCGAGGGTTGACTTAGAATGCGTTTTTTTTTTTTTCTGGCCTGAAGTTTGTGCATGAATCTTTTAGAGCAGCTTGCGGAGCCTGTTGCAGTGAACAGAAAGGCTCAATATGCTTAAATCATGGATAGAGGCAGACGTCTGATCAATGGGAGAGCATTGGACATTTCAAACACCTGAATTTAAGCGAAAAAAAGAACAGAGGAGTTGAATTTTGGATGCTGAAAATGCTCCAGAGAGTGTAACTGGCTACGGAAGCCCAGAGAGGCCAAAAACAAACGCAAGACTTCTTTCCAGGAGACATCTAGTGTCAAAGCGAACGTTGACACTTCGTCACGTCAGTCGTTAGTCACCGTTAGTCACCTTTTAGTCATGACATGAGTCAAGTTATCGTCAACCACTCCCTTTTTTCTAAATGTATCTCAGTGGTGTTGTTGCCTCAGCCTATTCCTGTAAGTTTATCTTGAAAAGACACAAAATTGACTCTAGAGAGGAACCTAGAACGTCCTAGTTTGAAGCTTATAGGCGCTATGACCGAGCTGCGGTATTTGACACTTTGGGGTAACAATGTGTTGTTCGTGTGTTAGCAAGTTCTAAACTCACCTGGGAGAAAACATGCATGTTTTTAGTCTTATGTAGAGATGAAACAATTTAGCAAATGGTTCAACAGAATTTTGGTTTTTCTCACTTACCTCTCAGAGCTTCCTTAAAGGTCTCATCGGCTATTTTTCTGCGTCACCGTGTCTAATTCCCAACAGTTTCAATTGCTATAATTGATCAGCTGTTGATTTTTGTTGGTGTGGTGTAATCACCGTGGACCAGCACCAAGACCAAAGTGTTTCCCACGTTGACGGGTGAGGGTGACACGTCGCAATTTTTTCCGATCACAAGCAGAGTGCCAGAGCTCCGGTTCGCCGCGCTAATCTACATCATCTCATTGAAGTCTCCTCAGAAGTCGCCCTCAGTGTTGAACAGCGAGGGGAGACCCGTCCTGTGTCCTCAGGTTTCATTTAACTGAGTGCAGGGCGGAAACATTTATTGGCTTCTATAGCAATGTCACCTCACCTCCGTGTTTTACTGCAGGATATCTCTATTCGTCTTGTTCAAGGGCCGACACTCGTCGATATTGTCTTGCTGTGACACACGTACGGGAGCAGAGCGCTGCTTGAATTCTGGTTTTTAAACACTTGTTTTACTTTCCCACTTCAAATACCTCTGAGATTGCTTTGCCTTCGGGACTTTAAACAACGGTACTGACTGATTGATTGATTGATTGCTTGATTGATGACTGAGCGTTTGGCCGACTCGTTGACGGACAGGATGTCAATCGCTGCCTTTACACACCGATTGTGTCACTCACTGACAGATGTTTTTACATTTAAGATAATCTATCAACACCTACGGTCGAGCTTCCCAGAGTGACTCAACACCAACGAACGTCAATTCCCACCAATCAAAAAATATATCACCAATATCACGCCGGGGGTTGCTGAGTAGCTGTCCAGCACCTTTTTTATACGCTGAATATACCTCAAAATATGTCATGCATCAGGCATGCCAGCTTATGATTCTGACACTTTGAGTAAAAATTGTTAATGCATAAAAAAACATCAGTTATAACATCTTTAAATACATGAGCTTTAACAGATTACAAACCCCAAAAAGCGACTGCAAGCAGGAGCTGCGAGCGTTGTAATTGAAGAAGCTATTACTTTTGTTGCCTGTAGGTGGCGCCGGTTGTGTTGAAACTGCTTGTAGTTTGCAGTTTGCAGTTCTGTGGATGGATGATACCGTCGGGTTTGCAGGTGCTTCACATCTAACTCAAAACCGAAGCAAGAGAAACTGTGTGTTTGTGCGTGGCAGCAATTTTTTGGTGGAGGTCTGCATTATATTTAGGTTCACATTTTTACTCTACACAAACTGTTACAAGAGGTGCACATGTACTGGCATAAATTCTACCAATCTGTCATCTGCACTCGGTTACATCTTCACTGGTGTTTTTGAGTTTCCATCTCTGGGTTTGAACTTTCTTCCCTAACGCAGGGAAAAATGGGGAACTCAAAGTGCTGGCTCAGCATACCAGGCCTCTGTGCTCTTTATTGTTGGCAGGAGCAACATTATGGAACACACCGTGCAGCAGGGAGACACTTAAACTGCGTGTAACTCAACTCCACCCCGGCTCCCCCGAGGACATCGCACTGCCTCCTGTTTCATATGAGCTCAAATTTGAAAAGAAATTTCACTCGCCTCGCCTAAACACGAGGTGTGTGTGTGTGTGTGTGAGTGTGAGTGAGTGAGTGTGCGTGCAGCAACACGATGTGTGCGATTTGAGCTTGCGTATTGTGAAGGTCACGATTGCTAGGTAACCGTTTCATAAAAAGGTAGAAATCTGCAAAAGTGGCAGAAATATCTGGCTTCATTTTCTGTTCATCATGTATGGAATCAGTTTTAAAAGGAAAGGCAGATAATGAACACAATCAATGTCCGTCTCTGTAGGTGTGCATTCATGCTTTTGTTTTTGTGTGTAGCTTCAAATCATCGTAAAGTACAACACCACTTTGGACTGATTAGTTACAGGCTTGATCTACCATAGAGGCATCGCATGTGGCCCACAGAGGTGAGTCCTCCACGACCTGCAAGATTAGCTAAACCTCCTAACCCAGACGAGATGGTCGAGCCTCAGACTCCAAAACTAATGGTGCTTTCAGTCACTCCTCATCAACCCCTAAAGCCAAACATTTGTAAATGTATCCCCTGGAAGTCGCACTTAAATGGACAACAGAGCAACCAATTACCAGTGATAAACAGCCACATACCAGACCAAAGTACACAGCCAGAAGTTGTGATATGTTTCTTTGACATATGACAGTCATCTTCCAGGCTGCTAACGAGAACAAACGGCAGACTTTATTCCTGGCATTGTTGACATCCTGTGGTGGCTTCTTAACTCAGTAAAAAAACTTAGTCAGTATTCAACAACAAGGAATAAATACTGAAATATATATTATGGTCTATAAAAGGTGGCAAGGGTCACCTGACAGCTGCATTAAATAAAGGGCTGCCAAACATTGGACACTGGTCGTGACTTGCACTAGGATTTAGAGTAGCCTTTTGCAGTCTGAAAGGTGTTATGGCAGACTTGTTTTAGATGTGTGGGTTTCCAAGGAGGCACATAAAAACAGTGTACACAAAACTGATTTTTTTATTGAAACAACCTTGTCCTCAGAGAAAAAGAATTGGCATTGTACATTTCTGCGAACCACAGACATGTGGAACGTCGACAATTCTGAACCAAAAATGCATTTCATAAAAATGTATCGTATCGGCCTCGTATCACGCGTGCAGAAAGGCGGAATCCATGTGGTAAGTTTGTGAAAGGATTGGTTATGTTTAGGAAACTAAAAGGTCCCAGTTTGTGTTCAAATAATAGTGTAAAAAATGTAACTTAACAATGTGACGTAACAGCCCAACTTAACATAGTAATGTAACGTAACAACATAACATAATAGCATAACGTAACAACATAACAACATAACATAACAGCGTAACGTAACAGAGCAATGTAACAACGTAACGTAGCAATGTAATATAAAAACGTAACAGCGTAACGTAACAGAGCAATGTAACAACGTAACGTAGCAATGTAATATAAAAACGTAACAGTGCAACGTAACAGCGCAATGTAACAGCGTAACGTAGCAATGTAATATAAAAACGTAACAGTGCAACGTAACAGCGCAACGTAACAGCACAACGTAAAAACGCAACAGCGTAACGTAATGTAACGAAGTAAAAAAAAAATCCACATGCAATGTATTCATGATTTGCAGAAAAGTACAATCCCAACATTTGAGTAGATGCAGTTGTTCATGAAAAAAATGCCTTTTCCTTTAGCCGTGTGGGAAAGAGAAGGCAACTAGAGGCTTGGCTCGGATCACACAAAAGACTCCAGCTGTGTCAGGATGATGTCACTCCGCTTAACAACATACTTGTATTTGATTTGCATTGCTGATTTACATCAGAAAAAGCCGATTTATCTCAGCCCCACTGGGAGATTTTCTTTTTGTTTTGTTTTCACAAAGATAAGACTCTGAGACTCATCACTGGATGAAATCAGTAATTAAGACGTTGAAGTTTAGCTGTGACAGAAGTCCAGGCAGCGCCAAAGACGTCTTCATTTAAATGAGTCCCTTGTTGTTAGAGTGAGATTAAGCTTTTTTAACGTGGATAGACGAGATCTGCCATCTTAATCCTCAATGTGAGATTAAAATCTATGACAGTGTGGGTCTGTGTACATCGGCAATTGACTGGTTCTGCCTGTGCGAGTTGGTGTGTATTATGCGCGTGCAGTCGGTTGTTAGATTGATATGCTTTTGAAGACAGATACTGATTTATTTCATGTTAAAGCAGACAGTTATCAACATTTTTGACAATACTAACAACAATCTTTTCATTTGACCCTTAGAATAAGCTCAGTATCCAGTGTTTCTGAAGGGACTTTCTCTAAAACATCATGGGACACCATAACTAGATCTGTATATGAAGAGAATGATAAATAAATACATTTAAAAGTGGTTCACCAATTGAATAAATAATAACTGTGAGTTGAAAAGACTGCTTTTTTGCACCGGCTGATATCTGATGCTTGATATTTGACGCTCTTTAAAAGCGTTCCCCATCTCTTTCATCAGTTTTTAAGAACCCATTGGGATTCTACCCTTTTTTTCCCACAGTTCCTGGGTTCCAAGCTAAAACAACACACAGCCACTGAACAGAAACATCACTGCTGTTCCTTGGAGACAAATAAAAAATAAATTAAAAAAAAGCCTCAAAACAAAATGCCAAAAGCAGAAATAAATCTGGAGTATTCTCCAGAGTCGAAAGCAGCTCCGCAGACTCTGATAAATGTTTCGTACATTTGCTGGCTTCTAAATATAGCTTCAGATCAATGCAATCAGGAACAATCTCCCCATTACAACGAGCAGGCCGGCTACCTAAGGCAGATATCCGAGGCCGTCCGATATTTCTGTGGTGCAGTCAGGTAAATATAGTCCGTGTGGCTGGGGACACGCGGCCGGAGACAGTTTGGCAGTATTGCTCATGCAATAACGCTCGTGCCAATAAAGGATGATGAATTGGGTAAAAGACAGAGAGGGAGAGATTCAGAGGAACATGTAGATACAAGATGGAGGGAAAAAAAATGACTATGAATACAGTTTTCAAATATGTGCATACTCATCAGTTGTGTATACCTGATGAGCCTGTGTGACATTACCATTGGGTTTGAATGTGTGTATTTCGTATTGCTTTAAATAAATAGAAGTATAAACTGTGTGCTAAGTTATCCAAAAATCACATTCACACAAATATATGATTGTACTAATTATTATTAATTAATTTATGGAAAGACAAAATAAAATAATAAAGAAACCCCCACAATATGTCATACACAGGATTATTAGATCAATAATTTAACTATTACAAAAGGCTATCTCTGCAGTTCTTGGATCTTTTAGCTCTTTTGTTTTAATTTTTACAGCATGCTTACTACATATTACATGCTCGCTGTGTATATATATAGCAAAAACTCTAATAAACCCACTGTGCACTACCTGCCCAGGCGACATTGAAGACATGCAAAACAAAAAAGCAAAAAAAGAGTTATTTTTGCTATCTCAAAAGAGAATCGCCATCAACCAGAATATTAGTACATAAATCTGCATTAACGCTCTTGAAATCATCTCTGTAGTATTATCCAAATCAATGTATCCTCATCCACAAGACACGGAGCAGGATATTCAGATACATAATGATTTGTTTGGTCCTTGAATTTAAATGTAACAATCTGATTTTTTTTTTGCCAAGGTTTTCAGAAATTATAGACCCATAAATGTGGAATAGAGCAAAACAATATCTATACAAACATCAGAATTTAAAATGGATCATCTGTGTAGCTTAGAAGTGAGACCAGTAATGTAATCTCGTAGTATACCATCAACAACATGCAATGTTTAAAATATGACAAGAAGAAGTATCGACTTATTGACAGCCGCTGATTTCTAACATCAGCTCATTTTGCGCTCAGCTGACCTTCTCTTTACAGTCGGACGATCAGACCATCGCGTCTTCCAGCGGCGCCGCCGCCGCCGGCGTTATCGTTTTCACGGCGAAGGCCCGGTCGCCCTGGCTGCCTCGCCTAATGGACAAAAGGAAGAGGAGAAAAGAGAGGAAAAGAAGGGGAGAGAGGAGTGTAGGGTAATGAAAACACCATTGTATGGGGAGGAGATCCTGATCTAATCACCGAGGAAATGAGGCCTGTGAATGCCCAGTGGTTTGGACTCATTTACACATCTCCATTAATGCCGCTCGCCCATCGATTAGCCGCCGAGGAGGTTCGGGAGAACAAGAGCGAGACGATTGAACGCTTTCCCAGTTTAGACTCTTTAACTTCTGCTCTGAGGTTAGGAAGAAATACAACAGGCCGATGTCCAAATTACTTCACAATGACGATACTTAAAGGCAGCCGGAGAGAAAGAAACCTTACTACAACAAGAAATGGCTGCTTGAATCTATTGTTTTTTAGTACTTAATAGTTGCTCTACCTCATATACAATCTGGTTACTAAAAGTACTTTGTTAAGATGGTAACAGATCGCCTTCAAAACCATTTTTTTTGTAGGACGTGAACGAGTCTCCGATGGTGAAATCACATGTTCAATGAGCTCAGCCGTCCATCTTGACCTCGTCCCTGAAGGTACATTTGCTTTAAAACGTAGAGTGAGTTTTCACCATATATTAAAGTGAACTTTACCGCGTTTGTTCGACACATGAAAACTCGATTTGCAGTTTGCACACACACATCTGTAAAAAGCCTCTTATGTGTATTCCCCATTGTCTAAAGTGGCGTCATACAACTGGAGCCATAAATGTGATTTTTCTTTTTTCCTACATGTGTGACGCCAAAACCAGCTCAGTCGCTAGTAATTACTAGTTTTTTGGAATTGTACGTTTCTGCAAATCGCAGGTGTGTTGAATATTCTACGGTTAGAACAAGTGACGTAGAGTATAGAGCGGTAGTTATTGAAACTTACATGGTATAATAACGAGTCAAAGAAGCGAGAAAGTCCACACAGGGAAGGTGAACCAGAGGAGACCGCGTGAAACCAAAAGCATGACACGGCTGTTCAACGTGTGCCTTTTTAAACACGTCCCTTTGCCAACATGTGTCGGTTAAACTACCGAACAAAGCTGCTGATTTTCAGGACAGGAAATGTAAACATCAGCCATTTTAAGTGCTTCAACAAATTACCAGTTTTTCAGGTTCAGGTCTCCTGTGAGCGCTAACGTTTCCTTCCCTTTGACCTGCGCTTTAAAACACCGTGAACCCTTAAACACAGGGACACAAACTCAAACCATCATCTCACTGATCAGAAGGTATGAAGGACAATGATACGCATCAGATACTTTGCTCTATTTGAGAATCCTATCGTACCGTGTTTTTTTTGTTTTCACTCGGTCCATAATCAATTAAACATCCATGTGTTCTTCTATGCTGAGCTCCAGTATTACAATTCCATGAAATCCAATTTAAATTGAATGAGTGAGTATTTCAAAGAGTGCAGATGAACCACGGTTAATGGTGAGGTTCATACAGTAAAGGCTTCTCTGTGGAGGAAAGCATGGAAGAAGCATTAATTCGTGCTAAGTGGTAAATATCTCATTTTGGAGTGAATACATTCATATCTATCTTGCTGCAATAATTAATCTGTGATTAAAATATGGGCAGCGATTTACCTTCCGGAGAATCTGTTTGAAATAAATTGATGTGTTGATTCTCTGGAGCGCCGCTGCAGACTTCAGGACCAGGAATGACTTGGAGAGGAAACACAACTCTATTAAAACATATTCAGTAATATTCATGGGGATAAAGGCTGTCTACATTCAACACACTATTTATTCATATTTGTCAGAACACATTCTGAATGACCTACAGTATGTTTCCTGTGGTCCTTATCAAAGGGGAAACCAGTTTTTCTTATATGTTTGTATTTAATTGTAAAGGTTCATATCACCCAATCAGTGCTCACAACCAAAATATATGGACTCACAAGTATTGGTTGTAAAATGCAGTGGAAGTAAAACAAATGTGATGCAAGAAAAAAGACATTTTTTGGGAAAGTTTCAAAGTTTTGGGGTGTTTTTTTTTTGCTCCTGTCACATTTGAATCACTATGGCCTCATTTTATTTTTCACTGCATTATAAAAGTCCTGCACCTCTATGGAAACGGCACAACCATGGCTAGAAGCAGAGGGAACTCAAAATTGTCTTTTGTGCAGAATAACACAGTTACCGTGCCATCAAACACACAAAAAAGTGGATTTTCTTTGATCATTTATCTACGTGCTTCATACATTGAACCTCTCCTTCCAGCCTCTCCTCTCTGTATTGTGAATTTTCACGGAATTTTTGTCACGTGACTGTCGGTCTCAGCCGAGTCAATCGCGGCTTCCTAGTTGCCCCGAGTAGCTCAGAATTTAATGTTTTTTACATCTGGTTAAAGCAAACTGTTCATTCGGGGCGAGATTATAAATGAGACATGTAGAATAAAATGTCGTTGATTAAATATCACAATTTGAAGCTTCGTTTTGGTGGAGGTGTTCGTCGTTTTGGGGTTTGGAGGGTGAGCGTGACCCGCTGACGAGCGAGACGCTCATGGCTGCTTGTTCACTTCCGTCCACGATCTTCAAGTCCACACTCGACCGGCTCGAGACGGACTGCGCTCTGACATGAGTCACCGCCACTGGCGTAGGTATCGGGTGCAGAAACGGCTGCAGTTTGCGCTCACTTCATTTTGGCTTTCCCGGGAAAACTGGGACTGCAGGCTAATAGACGTCAACATCTGTCATCTAATACCCCTGAAATATTTCAATTTAAGGTCGTCTCCTGCAGCTGGATTGGATTACATTCTCCTGATGCAGCTCATGCCATGTTTCCTCTCACGCGGAGCTGAGACCTACACATTCGGGGGGGGGGCGTCAGGGTGACGTTGATTGGCGAGCCGAGCTTTAAACCGCTCCGGGGTTATAACAAGCGACTACAAAAGGCTCAGCTTCTGCCGTTCCCCCGCCTTACAAGCCGACGCTCGGCCACGCCCCCCTTGCTTATCGCACATCCCTGAAACGCACGATCCCGACCTTTTTTCTGTCGAGGTGAAATCTTTTGCACGACACAGCGAGAATTATCTCGGAGAGGAGTCTCAGCTCCCACATGTGAGACCTTTGAGATAGCTCTATCCTCTTATACTTATCCTTTACATGCACACACACACACACACACACACACACACACACACACACACACACTTTTACACAATGTGGACTCACAAGGAGGAGAATTCTGATTAGGCTGCATCCAAAGCCGCCACCCACGGGACCCGAGGGAGATATGAATTTGAAAAGACAGTGTAGCGCCGATATGAAGCGCCTGCATCGCTGGGCAACAGGGACCCCTGTTAAGACCCGCTACCCAGAGTCCTGTCAGGGGAGAGTAAGAGGGGGGGGGGGGGTCTCTCATTAAAGAGGCGCCGCAGCTTGCAGACACACTCCTGGCCCAGAAAACAGAGTAGAGATGCACCTTTATCTACGACTACATCTTTATCCACGTCAAGAAAACGTTAAATATGTTTAATCTTTCTGAATCCTTTACATTTGGGAATTAGCACAAAGCTAACAGGACTTTCACCCAGCAGACCGCTCTTCAGGTGAAAAGAGAATGCTCACGTTACGCTTCTAACATTATTAATCTTGTTGCGTATTGTTTCATTGGAAAGTCTGCTGAGGGATATTGTGATTTATTTGATTTACACGAGCTACTGTGTTGCTACTGGTAACTAATTGTATTATGTAGCATTTGTGCCAGCGTGAAACGAGGCTCATGTGAATCATATGTTTGGTCGACGTTCAAACGCATCCAGTGGTTTGCAGAAACGTTCGATTATTATTATTTTTTTTATGGCACATGATTTAAGATTTGTACCAAAGTGTGAGAGCTCTGGAAGTGTGTTTGGATGCCGGTGAATATAGATGAAAAGACGAAAACAATAAATGTGCTTCTGGCTGTTTTGAAAACACGAGGGCCCTTGGGGATTTCTGGGTTGTGCTCTTTATATATTCTATGGAAACAGTTGCCCAAAGCGTACAATCTGTGCGCGTGTAACAGGAAATTTATATATGCATTTTGTTCTAGACTTTACAGTAGGAGAGAGCAAACTGCTTGACTATTTATGCTGCAATTAATGTGACTGATACATATTCAAGTGATGGAGTGCATTCTTAAAAACACGGGTCGCATAAATTGCAATTGTTTTTAAATGAGATCAGCCGTAATCATCGCTGGGATCAAAGCTTTAGCGTCGTTCTGCCTCTACGTCTCTGCTTTTGGTACCTTTTTTTTTAACTGAAATATTCATGCATCAAAAGTTCACAATGAACAATCTGTTCAGAAAACAGGGAAGCTTATTGGAGACACTGCGAGGAAATCCTGGTGGGGCCAGAAAAACAGAAAATATTTCAGAGCCGCTCCCAGGGATGATTGGCTTCATATGTTATCCTGTCATTCCATGAGCTGTTATGAGAGGATGGAGTGGGTGAGGGAGGGAGGAGGGGGGGGGGGGGGGGGGGGGGTGAAGTAAGGCGAGGGATGAGGAGAGGAGAAAAGAAAGGGATGGAGAGGGAAGCGGTGGAAGATGATTAGAGAAAGGAGGAGTAGAAGAAGAATCGTGACAAAAAGAGGAGGGAAAGAGTGGAGGAGGGAGGAATTAAGAGGGCATGGAAGGTAAGGTGTAAAGGTGATATAAAGACAAAAGGAAGGGAAAGATGAGGCAAAAAAAAATGAGAGAGAAGAAGAGTGGAGAAGAGCTGAGGGCAAAAGAGAAGACGGGAGTCGGATCAAATCAAGTCCTCCTGAGAAAAACCAAAGCAGAGCAGGAAAAGCACGGCCAGTTTGACATGAGAAAAACAAAATGAAGTGGATCCCTGCGGACCGAATCCCGGCTCTGCAGCCCATCTGTTTTTCGGTCTCGGGCTGCTGGACGTAGAGCTCCGGGGCCCGGCCCGCCGAACCCCGGCCGGGCCTTTTACGAGACTTACGCCCACATACGCAATCCTGGGAGAGAGTGAGGCCCGGCGCCAGATCACAACGTAAACCAGCTGTTCTCACACATTCAATCAATCAATAGCTACGACCATGAGAGAGACAACTTTACGGCGGTGCAACTGTATTCCTGATCTTGCATAACGGCAGATTCAGACGATGAGGTCGAGACTTTTCTGTCTCCACGTGTGACAGAGCAGCAGGAATATTTAAATTAACGTAGTAATACCACAATATCACAACACTCCCATTACCTTACTGTTGTAACGGTACAGATTATCAGCAAAATATTCCATAAAAGTAACAAATGAAATACTCACAATAGTGATGTATTATGATAAACTGAACTGGTTCCTCAAGACGTTTGATTATCTTGAGCAATCTGGTTATGATTTCTGGAAAAGAGACATTTTTGAAACATATTTTTGTTGGCACTTTGAGCACCACAAGCTTCGTGCCATCTAGTCCCATTATAATGGAGAGAAGTCAGTTTACAATGATAAACAGCACATACAGGAAAGAGGAACAATGTGTCTTTTTGATTTTGGGGGGTGAACTGTCCCTTTAAGTAGGCTGCAGAACACTTAAAATCCACTGTTGTATTATTGTTTTACAGATACTGGAAGGATGTTATACTAATATATATTCTAACCAAGTCATTATCTTTCTAAAGTTGGTCAAACAGACAGTAAGAGCAGACTCAAATACAACCACTGAATAATCTCCATCAACAAGTTGTTGACATCAAAACAATATGATGCTTTGGTTTGGTCCCACATAGATGTTAACGTTTTTGGGCTTTGTTTGTGTCTTTGATGCTTGTTTTCCTCTCGGAGGTTTTAAGATCACAGCTGTTGCCGGTAAGATTTGGTTTTTACCTGATGGAGCCAACGATTCTCAGGCAGCTGAACCAGCTGTCAGGAGGGGTCAGAGGTCGTGTCCAACACCTCAATACTTTAGACTGGTGTCGCTGCAACGGTCTCAGGCGTGTGTGTGTGTGTGTGTGTCAGCACACACACACACACACACACACGTAAGCACAAAGATTATATGCATAGATGTCTGTAATAGTATACGTACTGTATGAATACACCCTGTACATGCAGTCGTACAGATTGATCACCGGCGCAACATTTAAAAAGACAAAACTCTCGTCAAGCTTTGGTTAATTATTCATTTGCGCTGTATGAAATGATAAAATGTCTTACACCATAAAATATTCACAGTTTGTGCAAATGAGATAAAGACATACCAGCAGGGGATTTATAACGGCGTAAGAAACAAAGACAACACAAATTCAAGGGCATATGTGTAAACTCCACACTTGTCTCTTCTGCCTTTTTTAATTTGTAACACTTCTGGAGAGGCAACAAACCACCACATCCACCTCAGTGATCCCCCTAAAGCACAGGGCCTCTGTAGCGTGTTGATCTTTGGATTTAGAAGCTGTGATGGACGGGCAGAATGTTCTGCTGGTGGTTTGGCTGAGATAGAGGTCCATTAATGGTTCCACGGCTACTGAGAGCAACATTTAGTCTTCATCCTGTCCAACGTTGTTGCTTCTAGTAATAATAATCACGTCCGGCTTGTGTTGTCGTTAACGTCAATATAAGGTTTTATTAATGGCAAAACTAAAAACACTACGTAATTATGTTTAACAATATAACGCAACAAAACTATGTTAGGTTAAACTATTTATCTTTGGGTTTAGGCACAAAAAAAAACTTAAGATTAAACAATTTGAGGTTAAGTTCAAGCAACATAACTAAGTCGTGATGTTAGGTTTATGGAACGCAAATACAACATTCTGTCCAACTAGTCAAGGTTAAGTTGAGGCAACACAACTATGTCATTAGGCTCAACAAATTAACATTTTAAAGCAACACACAGCTGTGGACAAGGGTAGCAGTATTTTAACTGCCTAAAAGAACAGTATATATATATATATATATATATATATATATATATATATATATATATATATATATCCATCAATCAAAGCCCCCGGACTCCGTTGACAAAAACAGTAAAGATAAGTTTCGCTTTCAGCTCAGTAAATATTGTAAATATCACGTACTCTGAAACTGATGTTGATTTGTTTTCAGTGGGTTTTTCTCTTGGGCGGCTAAAACACGCCTCCGTCCACAGGAACACTACTTTGTTCCTGTCCGCCTCTCCAGACCGGGGTCCTGATGCCCACACAGTAGAACAACCCCCTCTAAGAGGTTGTGGTTGTGTTGTGGATTTTCTGTGAGACCGGGCTGCTTTCACACACGTTCGGACGAGTCCTGGTTATTTATTTTCACGATAATGTGAACCAGGATGAAGGTTAGTATTGATTTCAGTCCCCCGACCCCTGAGACGCAACATAATTCAACATGGCCGCCGGTAGCAGCCTCACGTGTTCTCCTTGATCTGACTCGGGAGCAGCCGTGGCTGTATGCACTTTGTGTCAGATGGAAATGACAAATTGCACATGGAAAACAAATCTCACTGTAACATGTGTCAGTGTGAATGTATGAGGAAAAACCACCATGAAATGATTCACAGTGTAGGGGACTTAACTCATGTGTGCCCATAGCTGACAACACCGGTCCCTTTGCTAAAGCCACAACCTCCAAATATCGATTAATGTAAAGTAGGAGTTCTACGTCAAAGACATGACGACAGAGATATTTAAGAGAGATGGTCAGTTCCATGTTCTTTCCTCTGTATGTGTGTATGTTGGGTTATGAGTGACCTGCAAAGGCAAAAGTCTCACTAATAATCCAGCTTCCAGCCTCCTAATTAAAAAGAAAATTAAGAAATGTGTGTTTCAGTTGGTTGGTGATTCCTTATACGGAATATAGCGTTGACCTGTACAATGAATACGTTATGATTTGTATCGGTATCTAAGTTTTAGTCTTTGCGTTCAAGAGACAAAAATCTGAAGCTGCTTCAAACGAGGCACACGAGGCAAAAATCCAAATCCTCTTACATAAAAAAGGATGGCCGGCTGAATTCATTTATGATAGTTGATTACAACGAATACATATTTTAACATGAAATCATGACGCCGCTACACATTCTCCAGGTGATGCAACAGGTGTCTTCAATCTCGGCGATCGGTGACCTCACAGCCGCAGTCTCCTATGACAACGAGCTCCTTTTCAGACCGTGAAAGTCAGCGACTACCTGCAGAAGAAGGTCTCTCATCTCGCAGCTAAAGACTTTGTGGCGGCTTATCCAGAAGGTTTCTCATCAAATGTACACAATTAAGAAAAATAAAGCTTATGGCTTTTTAAAAGTGTACAAGTAAAGGTACTTTATTCCTTCCACCAAAGCTGCCAACCCCCCCTCCATGACACAGGAACACACACCCAGTCATTGTTTCACACACTCACACACCTGAAAACACACAAAGCACAAGCACACTCTCTGCTGCTCTTATCAATTACTCCACAGATATGTTATTCGAGACGGGCTTTGCTGACAGCTGCTTTTACGTGCCAAACGCTGTAGAATTAGTCAAACAGACAGGCTATTCAGCAGCACAAAGTGCCTGTCAGAAGCGGTTATTACAGGGCGGACGTAGGGACGAGGCTTCGGACGCTCTGTCACTGATACTCTCGGGGGAGTGGGGAGGCATTTTGGTGTTACAAAATCTGGGTTGGAATTTGCAGGAGGGTGATGGACGTGTCAGGCGCAGGAAGGTAAACTGCTGTCAATCCGGCTTTAAACGCCGCTCGAGGTGACTGCAACAAAAGGAGAGACAGAATCATATCGTCATTTCTGTTATTTGTTATGTTTCCTCTTTCACCCGGTTAGTGTCGCCTGCAGGTTAAGCTCATCCTAAGGCCCGGGGGGGGGGGGGGGGGGGCAGTGAGGACCTCTGCCTTTTATGACCCTGACTGCGAGTTGACCCCGAGCTGCCTGAGGCAGGGTCGTGACAGGCAGGAGAACGCCCTGAAATTAAAGAGTCAGGACAGCTTTTATTTTTTAGCTTGTTTTTCTTTCTTTCTGTATTATCCCCCCTCCCCCCACCCCCGTTTTCACATTACTCCCATTGTCTTGTCCCATTCTGGTGTGAACACACAACAATTACAGTTCACACTTTTAAGTAACATTCACAAATAACTGATATTATCTGAGGAGGACGTAATGTGCCTCAATAGACATTATAATAAAACCTGCAATTTGATTAGAAAAATAATTTCCAGCTCAGATTGTCTGCTGCGTGACGATACAGACAGACTGCTGCTGCTGATGATACTGACAATAATCAGCTGTGAGAACAAAAACTAATTTCAGATGTGATTCGCTCTTTATCCTCGTCCTTTATGGAGGAATCCCTCCATAGGCTGAAACATCTGTCTCAGTGCAAAGTGCATATTTTTGCTTTGCTTAACCAGACTGTGTTCCCATTATTAGTCAGTGAAAATGTTGACGGACCCCCCCCCCCTCGCAGGAGTCATGGCGGGGATACCAGATACAGTACATGTGGCGAATCTAAACATTGCGGCTCCGTTTATTGCAGTTAGAGCTGCTCACCAAGCTCTCCCACATGCCGTTAGCATGGGAGCCCAGAAACACAGAGGAGGTTTCTTTACCGCGCATCAGTCCAACCCGTTCTCAGTCTGAACTCTTCAAACAGCTCGGTCGGCGGCCCTACGCTTCAAACTAAGGACCCTCTGAAGTTTCCCCTCTAGCATCACCTTTAAACGCGTCGAGGTTCGTTCATGCATACGGTCTCCTTTTGAAGCTGAACTTCATGGTTTACTTTTTTAGGTTTAACTTCATTGAAAGATCATAGTGGTTTCGGTTCAAATAAGTCCGTCTGTCGTGTGAAATGAGCCCTTGTGTAACCGGTGTTGGTAAAGTACGCAACAAAACTACAGTGAAATACATTTGACTTGGTTTCACACTGGACTCTAACAGCGTAGCTCTGGGTGAAAGTCCTGCGTTTGGCTCGTCCCTTCACCCTAAGCGGACTTTATCGCTCTTTATGCTACATCAGTGACTCTGACTGCCTAACAAGGACAGTGATCGGTTAACATTGGAGTGAGAACGAGATGATGGCTCAGATGTTCACTCACATGAATGCTGTCTTTGGGGTTTTTTATAATTTAAAGAGACACACCTGATTCTTTCTTTCTAGATCTTAAAAAACGTCGGACAACTAAAAAGCTCTCCAGACTTCCTGGGTCCAGTGGTGTCACGTGACCGTGCCGCAGCGCTTCATAGCTCAGTGCTGCTCTCGGGAGTTCATGCCTGGTTGAATCGTGAATCTTTGTTTATTTTGGGGTTTGGTTTCTGTGTTTCATGTGACAGGACCAACTGAACGAATCCATTGGGGGCAAACGGAGTGTTTAAAGTCGGAGAAGAGGCGCCAGATACCGTGAATTTGGGTAAACCAAAAGTCCTGCCAGTGAATCATGAGATCTGGAATCCAGAAATAGTGCAAATGTGTTTTTATGACACGCAGCAGCTGTAGGGTAATTAGCAGAGGAGCCATTAGTCCTGTGTAAATACGGCATCACGCATTTACAGACGTGAGCGTCGTAAAACCGTGTTGGTTTTTGTTGCTCTACCGTTGATTCAGCCCAAGAATTCCTAAAAAAATGTCCCCCTAAACTTGCAATTAACAACTAAAGAA
This sequence comes from Cebidichthys violaceus, assembly GCF_023349555.1. Taxonomy (NCBI): domain Eukaryota; kingdom Metazoa; phylum Chordata; class Actinopteri; order Perciformes; family Stichaeidae; genus Cebidichthys; species Cebidichthys violaceus. The sequence continues at coordinate 121,260 of NW_027176572.1, forward strand.
CTCTTTAATTGGTGGTTCTCCATATAACCGAACAACAATAAGCAGAACTACTTCCTCTAAGTGTTCTGTTCTGTTTTCCTTCATTACTTTTTATCAGGGATTCTTATATGATTATCCTGGGTTAACAGGAAACACACTCAGAATGTCCTGCTTGTCTTTTTGGAGATAAAGCAAATTGATGGTCGTGTTCCACTCGAGACTAAATCATTTGACATAAGTTGTGCGTATATGCCTCAAAAGCGAATGCGATAAATTGGGTATTTACCAACGATAATGTGGAGTTGTCCTTCATTTGTAGGCAAATTATTTCTAGTCGTGACGTGATTTGAACCGACGGGGACAAACGGTATTCAAAACAGAGCGGAAAGTAGAGCAGAATTACATTTGTTCTCTTCCTACGGTAGTAATCAAATCTGCTCCATTATTTATGTGCATCCCTTTAACGTCCAGCCTCGTATCTTGATGTTTGTCTCCTCTTAGCTTTATTGCTATTTATGTCCTCAGTTGCCCCGTGATGAACGTGATTGTTAAAACCCTCTTTACAAATGCATTTGACTTTTAGTTGAAATGCCAAAATGATGAGTACAATTGTCTACTTCCATGTTTTGTTTTTTTACGGTCGCAGAGTTTACGCAGCGTCGTATATCTCAGAGATCAAACCTGACAAAATGTCTTTCTGTTATGAGAAATACGTATTAATTTAAATGGATCTCTGCATTTAAAGGTTTACAAGTTTAAGGAAAACTTAGTTTCCGTTTGTTAGACGCTCGGTGTCTCTTCAGAATAAACTTCTAACGTAGGTTTACCTGGTTGGGTTGATGTCCCAAATTCTCCTCAAAGGGCTTTACCGTCCGCACAACAGACGACACTTTCTATAATTAGATGCACAATATGGCGGAAAAAGGGGACAGACAGACGTACAATATATGTCATATGTACGGACAATTAGCCAAGTCTTACTTCTCATATGTGTTTTTCCTGTTTTAACCCTTTCACAGTGTCTTCAGTCCTCTGTCTTTTGGTTCTTTTGGCCATCATCACCGGTCCGTGTTGAAGGAAATGTTTGAAAATGGGTGGAGATTAGAGCAGTTCTCTGCTACCCACGATAACGGAGCATCACAACGGACCGTAAATGGATTTCAAGTGAGGACACACAACAACGAGGGGTCTCACGGAGTGCGTCGTTACCCTCTCCTGTGTTAAAGTGTGGAAATAATAAACCGGCCGATTAAGAGACATAAATACTGCCGTTCCGACACTCGACAAAAACACTCCATGTGACGCGCTGATGCTTTTCCACAGTGGATCGCTTCAGTGTGCCGTGTCGGGCAAAAGAGCCATTTAAGCTCAATTCTGAGAATCAAACAAACTACCCACTCAAGCATTATACGCACCGCAGGAGCCAGGCAAGGCCTGTGAAACGATCCGCTACCACAATGCGTTGCTTATGCAAACAGCAACTTCAAAAGAGTCCCTGATTGCATATACAGTAGCAACGTTGCCCTAGTCATGCCGGTTGCCTCACAGATCCTATGAGAAAGACGTCTTTTTGTTTTTGTTTTTGCGTAATATTCCGGTACGTTTTGCCTTTGCTTTTTTTTAATGACTACATTTAATACCTAATTGGGAGATTAGCCTCCTTGCCTGCAGGCTGTGAATCGTCTCCCCTGCTGTGCTGTTTGCTGTTCAAACACAAAGCTCAGACAGTCATGCCTCTCAGCTTTGGTCTGAACTCGTTCTTCCCTCTATCAGTCCGCGGGGAAATGAATCTGGATCCAGTGCTACAGGAATTAACTGGATAATGCAGCGTTTGTACACAGAGAGGCTGCCTTTATCGGGGGGGGGGGGGTGTGTGCCTCTGCTTATCTGGTCCGCCGCTGAGTATCTCTGAGCGTCAGTGTCAAAGTGATGGGCCGACGGGTCCGCAGCATCGATAAACGACGACAGATCCTCCGAACGTACTCCGAGACAAATTCCATTACGACGGACAGCGACTGTCTGTAATAAGCCAAAACAGATGTGGTGCAAGTTTGAATCATGGACATAGTGAAGAGGTGACTCAGCCGGAAAAACAAAGCTGTTAAAAACCCAAAAAAACGTATGAACAGAAGCAGAAACACCCACACAGTGAGATACATTCAACGTCTGCTGAAGTTGTGAAGCATGCGCTGAAACAATGTATTTTCACAATGTATTGCGTCTCAATTTGACGTGATATGATCTCTGGGATTTGGCAACACGTCAAATAGTGCAGCTTGGTCGCTCTACCTGCCACCGTAGCTTCAGGTTTGCACGTGTCAATTTCCCTCATTTTCACGCATACAGTGTCCTTTCAAGGGACCAAAACGTCCCTGTCAGGTTTAACAAATCAACTCCAATGAGCATGTTTGGTCCCCGGTTAATTGGCCGTGTGCACAGCAGAGCAGAGCTGCATAGTTTGACAGGTCGGGCCACAGACCGAGCTGCCGTATCCGACGCCTTGGGGAGTAAGAACGGGCCGGGTTTTGGGGGAAGGCCCCATATTTCCATCACAGGGAAATCAGCGTGTGACATATTTTCGACTGCAGATGGTTACAGCAAATACAAAGACAAACACGCACGCACTTCGGGTCCTCTGCATATGAAAGTCATAAAGTGCTGCACACACCGATCGGCGTGCACGGTCTTGCTTGTTCATCTCGCTGCAGAAAGGGCACGCCGCTTCCCGCGTTGGCACCGAGCGTTGGCATTCGGACAGGAAGAAGAATCATCCGATGTGAATGTAATTCCTCGGACAATGACTGCTTCAGATCCCCCCCCCCGTCTGGTGAGACTGCCTTCTGGCGTTCTTCACAAAGTGAAGGAACAAAGTGCAAACGACTCTAAACCTTTAACATCTGGTGTTGAACTTTTTTTTATCATAATTTATATCGAGGTTTTCAGACTATTTATGATGCCCCCCCCCCGTCTGTTCTTTGGTCTCTCTCACAAAGGAGATCTCAATCTCGGTGAGATCACCTGATTAAATAAAGGTTATGGTGATCAATAACGACGATGCTGAGGAAGCGTTTCTCTTGATTAAATCACTAAGGAGCAAACAAACAAGCAGCCGGCTCTAAGACTCTGTTGCTACTCACTGGATGTCCTGATTCTAGGGAGGAAAAGAAAGACTGTCCAATGAAGGGACACGAGGTGGGGTACATCGCCCAGAATTAGCTCAGCGCTGTAATATTTGAGACATTTTAATTTCTCGGAGTGAAATGTCACAGCGTGTGCACAGCGCTCGGCTTGTTCTCGAACGAGACAATACGGTATTCTTCTCACGTCAGCGAGGCGGGCCAAGACATTCCTCTCTCTCTCTCCTCGCATCCAATATTACCCCCCCACCCCACCCCCCCGCGCCCGGCACGCGGAGCCGCTCTCGCCACAGGTCCTATGAAAGCTTCCCGTGGTGCCAACCTGCCCTGAGACTGGTGGCTTATGGGATTTGTGGTCCCTCATCACAGCTGGGCTCTCCCTCTGAGCTCCACTTAACCTCCATGGTCTGCACGTCTGGGAGTCTCATCGGGGGGGGGGCCCACTGACACTGTGGAGAGGGGGGGGGCCCACTGACACTGTGGAGAGTGGAGGAGGGGAGTGTGTGTATGTGTGTGTGTGTGTGCGCTACTGAGATGCGTGAGGCTGTTGCTATGCACCTTTTTTTTTATCTATTGTTCTTGGAGATACACAAGGGAGCTGTTGGCTGATTTCAAGGTTCCAAGAGACGTAAACCGATTCAGCATATAAATCTAGGGAGTGTGCCGCTCAGTGGGTAGAATATGTGTAACTTTGAGAAGTTTCTATTATCGTTTTGATATGTTTTGACTCTGTTTTTATTTTAGCTGTGACTGGGCTGTAAAGACAATCCGTTCTAGTTGCTGGGAATCCAAGCATCCGCCTCAAAACGGCAAAGCCGCAAACCTTTTGGTGTTTATTTTGAAAGCATCAGCATGCTTAAAATGAACGTAATATTATCAATAGCGCCTTAACTAAGTTCAACCTTCGGGGGGGGGGGCGGGGTGTCAAATCACACCCAGTACACACGGCATCTTGCCAGATGTGAGGAGGTGAGAGAGTAAGCAGTATTTGAACTAAATGTCAAGCTAATCTTTTATTTGAACATTATTTACACAACTACTTGTTGCAACACTTTGCATATCTTGGAGGAGAGAGTGCTTTATCCCCATATCGCCCTGTCTCCTGTCTCCCCATGACTTTCCCAGACAACTAGCATGCATGATCAGCCATGTTTAGTTTTGCCCCTCTAAAACGACGGCAGGCATTTCATCCCGTCTTCACGCGTGGCCACTCTGTACATGTTTAAAGACTTTTTACCGTAGATGCGGTTGGATGACATCTCATAGTTTGACTCATGACTCTGGGCTTTGGGTGACTCAATGCACTTGGATTAGGGAAAGCTTCTTAGTCTTCTTAGTCTAACACTGATTTGAAGCAGGGTGTGTGTGTGTGTGTGTGTGTCCCAGACAGTCAGAATTGTGTTTTTTGTGCGGTAACTGCTCAACATTTCACTGCTGTTTAAGAACACCACACTACTTCCTACATTGGTAATCTTGGCACAGTAATTTGCAAATCATATTAAATTGGTTGCAAAACAGGAACAAAAAAAAGAGGCTTGAAATGTGTTGTTGTTTATCCATATTGCCTGCATCTCGGTGTGAAATCAGGATCTCAATTTCTTTTTTTTATGAATAATAATAGGAAATTTGGCTGAGAGTGAATTTGGATGCTTCCTGAGGTGTAGTTGAGTGTGTGTGTGTGTGTGTGTGTGTGTGTGTGTGTGTGTGTGTGTGTGTGTGTGTGTGTGTATAATGCTTGCAGGGTTGTATTCCCTGTGGAGACCGCAACAATGGTCGACGTCAGCCCTTGAGGTAATCCTTGTCAGCCACTTTCGAATAAAAAATAAAAAATCCACCAAATTTGCAAAATGTTTTTTTTCCCCACAACAACAGCAGACTGCCATCTTTGCAGAGACGTGCCGGTGTAACGGCCGTACGGTACAACGGCTCGTATTTCAGCTACCACAGATGAGGGGGCTCGGTGGGCCGGGGGGGGGGGGCGCGCAGGAGCGCGCAGGAGAGCACAATGGCAGCTGATTGGTCGTACTTACTGACTCGGTAATTTTGGGGCGGAATATAAAGAGCCTGCGCAAAGTGGTTCTGGAGATAAAATGAAAATTCGTTTGCCCACTTAGCCAGCTGTACAATTTGACTAAATCACAAATCAAGTGGAGGTGTTGTGGCGTTTGACAGTTATTGTGAGGTCCCCACATGTGGGCAAGGGGAATCGGCTCCGCCTCACTCTGGCTTCTAAACCTGGTACTTCTCAATGTCATCCATCAACATGATGGAGCGATTGGGAGGATTTTGACATTAGTTGTCACGGAGCTTTAAACCTTCACTATTTATACAGAAATGCTGTTTTCACACCAGGTTGTGCCTGTTCCACTGTTTGTCTATGGAGCTTATTCTGCCTGGAATATGCCACCATAAGATTTACTTAAAGGGGCTTTACTACCTGTACAGCGTAGGACACCCTCTGTCCTTAGATCCTCGATCCAGATAAGGAAAACTAACCTTAGGAAAGATGGAAGGAACCTTAGGAAAGCAACAGAGGACGGATACCTTTAACAGGAAAGACTGGAATAACTTTGTTTTTATATTCTGCTCACATGACATGTACAACATAGTGGGATATGTTCATTATTTGTTTTAATTTGTGAAATCTGCCTTTTCTTGTTCCATTTACATGTTTCAAGATGTTTGTTTTTTAAATATGGAACCAAGGGGGGACAAGCAAACACATTGGTGGATTGCAAAAAAGATAAAGTATGGTAGCGTATTCCACTGTCGAAATCATTGAAAACCTTGTCTGAGATCTTACAGTGTATGGCTCCATCCATCCATCATCCGGTATTTCTATCGAACAAACGTTTGCGAGTAAAACTATGAAACAGACGCAGATGCTCATCTCTGTCGCAGCACATGGCTGAGAAGTTTGCCAGAGTTTGCTCGTACTGTAGCTGGCTTGAATACTTTATATTCCTTTGCTCTGCGTCTGAAATGTGGGCGTGGAACAGCTGTGATGAGTCGGGCCCGGGCCCCAAGTGCTGGAGCCTGCACAATGTGTGCATAGTTTCACCCACGCCCCCTCATGGCTTTCATTCCCTGAACAAACTGGAAAGAAAAACAGTCCATCAGTCCTTTACAGTAGTCTGTCACTGAGCTTTGAAATCTTCTTTGTTTTGTTTGTTTTTAAAAAAGGTTTTTTCTTGCAGCTGTGTGGCAACTTTTGTGAAATTGAGCCTAAAACTCCTCCCATCCTGAATGAGTGGGACGACTTTTCTCATGGGCCCAAATCAAATTCTGGCATTCGATACGGACAAGGGCAGGAAATCTTTGCCATCTGCAGGAAGTGATAGATCAGAGTTAAAGAGTGAGATACAAATGGTCTCCTTAACAGATGTGAGAGACTGCTATAGGTCTTTTCTTTTTTTTTTTTTTGGGGTAAATAATGCTCGTCGTACTACGTTTGCCAGGATTGTTAAAAAAAAAAAACGTTGGGGTTTTATTGATAACATTTAGCTTGGAGACCAGATAAGGTCATCTGGGATTCCTCCTTATGAAGGATCGCCGATCATTCACATAGGGTATAAATGACTTCAAGGCTCCTGAACAGTACAGCGATCAACTTTGAAAGTCTTGTCGTGTGAACTTGGCTTCAGCAGAGGAACAATTGACTCAACCCCTTCCCCCCCCTCCTCCATTGGGCAGGAAATAGGACATTCCTCCTGCTGGGCCTCAGAGGAAATGGAACAATATACTTCAGAAATAACAAGAGGAGGTCGTCGCAGCGATGGCTTTTATTGGGTCCTGGCGATGTTGAAGTTGCGAGGATGGATGATGGAACACAGAAATACCTTTTTAGTCTCAGCGCTCTAAAGAACGACCGACAATCATAGCTGCTCGACTTTGTCCCGTGTCTTCTGTCTGAAATCACATTTGTCAGTTCAAAACTCCAGAAAAAAATATTTAACACTCCCATTAGTATTTAGACCCTTTTCATAGCGAAGAGAGCGACTCTATCTCACGATATCTGATGCATCTTGATTTGAAAATATCTCTTCCGAAAAACTAAAGATCTGGTTTGTTTCATCTTATCAGCAAAGCAGCCTGATGTAATGAACTTATTCCAACTATAAACCATAAAGGGAACACAATTAAAATCAGATCAGACTGACTTCAAAGTAAAATAAAGAAATAAATGGATATCATTCTTTAAATGGTGTGTAGCTTTGTCCTATAGCGCTAGAATCTGCTTAACCAAAAGCATCCATGTCATCTGATTAGCAATGCAAACCGGTGTTATGAACTTCCACTAATATGATCCCATAAAACTAATACGCTCATAATTTAAAACTCTCTTCATATGGCGGGTATATGGCACCGTACTCTTATATTCGCTGCATTAAAGGTTAATCTGTTTTGATCCAAGGCACTCCTGAACTGCAACTGTGGGAATTTGGCATTGAGCCTGTCGACATGCAGAAAAACCCACAAGTGTGAAGTACTGGCACGATACTGACCTGGAGTTAGATTTTACAGCCCACAAACAAGGTGTTTAACTGTCTGAGGTACAGCCTCGCATTCCTTTTGCTGTTTTAACGGCTGGATTTTAATGACAGACAGAAACAGTAGGCAGTGTGAGTGTAGTCACCCTACGTCAACGTGAGGCCATTTGGTATGTTGTTCCTGAAGCGAGTACGTTCCTGTAATCTAGACTGAAGACCAAAGGTGACAGAACTTTTGCCTTTCTCAATGCCTTTGGAGTTGCCTGAAGGGATCAGACCACCAAGGTTGTACTGCACAAGTGCCTTTATGGTCTTGACTTAGTCTCGCCTCGGTCTTTATACACTCTGGTCTTGGTCTTGACTTGGTCTCGTCTTGGTCTTTATACACTCTGGTCTTGGTCTTGACTTGGTCTCGGTCTTTATACACTCTGGTCTTGACTTAGTCTCGTCTCGGTCTTTATACACTCTGGTCTTGACTTGGTCTCGTCTCGGTCTTTATACACTCTGGTCTTGGTCGTGACTTAGTCTCGTCTCGGTCTTTTTACACTCTGGTCTTGACTTAGTTTGTCTCAGTCTTCATACACTTTGGTCTTGACTGGGTCTCGCTCTGCCTTGGTCTTGATCTTAACTTGGTCTCTACCCCTCAAAGTCTTGGTCTTGTCTCTGTCTCAACCCGCTCTGGTCTTGGTCACGACTCCGTCTTCATACGCTCTGGTCTTTGTCACGACTTGGTCTCGGTTTGGGTGGTCCTGACTGCAACACTTCGGACTTCTACGTCTATCTCGTTATCAACATTTGCATCTTTTGTTAGTCTCTTTTAGTAACTGTCACCACCAATCCATGTGAGGAAAAACGTCCCTATTAGTGGTTTGTTTAACTGAAGTGGTAAATCAAAAAATATTAATTGTTTTTGTAATTTTGTCTGTCAAAGACAACAATGACGATAAAGCATAGAAACGTGTGCATTTTTTTTTTACCACAGCTGTGAATCATCCTCTCCTCTCCCTTCACTATCTAATGAAGCAGAAATGAGAGAACAATAATCTATCAAACGTTAGAGGTGCTGCAGCACATCCTGCGTCATGATAATTTCCTGCGCCGTATAAACCTGCCGTTCATGCAGGCCGCACGCTGTAGTAAAGTGCTTGATAAACCACTGGCTCCGCATCAATATTCTCAGTGGGTTCCCTCCTTCAAAACGCCATATACTCGCAAATTACATAAACATATTGTGATTGACCACGGCAGGGGCGTTTAGACAGCCAATCAAAACAACTCTACATGAAGTCAAACCGCCCGGCTGAATTCTCCCACACACACACACACACACACACACACACACACACACACACACGCTGCCGCAACGCTTGAACAGACATGTAAACAGCACATCTGCCACTGTGTCACCTCTCTGCTGTATTGGCATTGTAAAAGGACCTTGTAATATTTTTTTTTTTTCCCGAGGTTGAGAGCCGAGCTCCCCCCCCCCCGGTGCACCACGGCTGGGTGCCCTCCGTCTCAGCCCCGAGCTCAGGAGCCCGCGGTCTCGTTCCATCAATATTGCTGCAAAGCCGCAGAATTTAGCTGAAAATGAAAAATGAAAAAAAAGGTGGGCTTTTGTATGCGCGCGCGGGGGAGCGTTTAAAAGAGTGGGCGAGCGGCCTCGTGGGAACAGAGGAGGTGAGGGGGAATTGAGCCTTCGGGAAAGCAGCAGGCTGAAGCGACTTCCTCCCTCACGTCTGCTCTACGGCAAATCCTCCTCCAGAGCTTCTAAATGAAGAGAGAATTTGAAAGAAGAAAGACAACTTTCTTGGTGTTAAACATGATTATTCAATGGACAAGGAATATTAGCTACGGAGAGTATGCGAGGTTCTCATGGGTTCGCTCGGTTCCAAGCAGAGAGAGCCGGTACAAAGGGCCCATACGAGTCCGATGAGGCTCACTGCGTCATCACACTGACAGCGCTGCACTCACCGGAGGCGCTACAAGTCGTGCGGATGCCTCATACTGCGCCCGATGATTTACGCGGAAAGCTTTATAATTCACTCAATTGGTCTTTTTTTTTTTTTGGAATGACGACTCGCGTGTTTCATGTGACACAGATTATTTTAGTGGTTTTAACACATCCCGAAGAGTTTTCCAGTAAAGAAAGGGGTCAGAGTTAAACTGTCTGGAGTCATTGAACGAAAGGGAAACGTTTCTTTTGTCTAAATTATGATAAAGAACCGACATGTTTGATTAGAACTTATAAGCATAATTTCATACCGTCTCTCCCCACCGAGCCCCGATTTAGAAGCCGAGTCGGGCTGAGTCCAGACTCCTTCTTGGCTTTAATAGGTTTGGTCGGGGTCCTTGTCTATCGCTGCTGGAGTCTCTCGGCTCTGTGACATCCCTGACAATCAATCAGGGCTCATAACCGCCTGCTGACATACCGCCCAATTACTGGTTAATATCCACAGTACCTGTGTGTGGGTGTGTGTGTGTGTGTGTGTGTGTGTGTGTGTGTGTGTGTGTGTCTCTGGAAGTAACTAAGGGTGTGAGTGATGGTTAAAGCTACTGGAATGACAGACATGTAGGCAAGTATGTGTGGACATGTGTGTGTGTGTGTGTGTGTGTACACAGTGTGTGCACCATGTGTGAGCATGTCTGTCTGTACTCGATGTGTAGGCGCATCTGTGATGGATCAAGCTATCCCTGGAATGACATTCTTGTGGGCGAGTCTGCCTGTGTGTGTGTGTGTGTGTGTGTGTGTGTGTGTGTGTGTTTATATCTGTATATGTGTGAGAATGTGTTGTATATGTGAGTGTGTGTGTGTGTGTGAGAGAGAGTGTGTGTGTGTGTGTGTTAGTGCATGATGGATCAACCTATCTCCACAGAGGCAGGATGACAGAGAGGAGCTGAGGACGGTGAAAATGGGAGAATGTTTTGCTGCTGTGACCAGAGTTCAGATGTGTTTTGGCTCCTGAAATAGTCGAGCTGAGAGAAAGAAAAAGAACTTCAGAGGACCGTTAGATTCTCTTAGAATCTACAGATGTAATGATAGTCACGATCCTTAACTAACACCTAATTAGTACACGTTAATTATTTAATTGTTTCGCAGTAAAATGAGTACATTTTAACCACAAAGAGGGTCTGCAGCAGAGGGAAGCGTCCCTTCCTCGGACAGCCTGTAGGTCAAATCTAATTCAGGGTCATTTTTCCAAAGCACAACAAAGAGACGAATGAGGAACGAAGAGCAAATCAGAAAATGTTACATCAACGTCAGCCAGGCGCTGCTTTTGTCCAGAAAACATGGACTCACCAATCGATAGTAGGACCACTTCATCATCTCCACCGACATCAGACATTAAGCGTCACGGCTCCGTAGAGAACTTAATGAATAACTTTAACTTGTCTTTTTTTATTCTTGGTTTGTTGAGGTTCACGCTGCTGCTGTGAATCCACAAGCAACACCACAGTTATTGTAATCCGTTAACCTGCCAGGTACGAGATTTTTTTTGGCGGTGTCCTTATACAGCTGGCTGTATTGACAACATCTGTCCTTGCAGATGTTCCTGCAAAATTGTCGGCTAAAGTTCTCAGTCCCAGTGAACTGCGCTGCAGAAAGCCTCCGGAACAGATTCGTTTTTTTGCGGTTATTTTGTGCCACTTAGATTTTTGATTCCTCAAAATGGAACGAGATCCATCTGAAACTTTTTAAAACGGCGAAAATAAAAAATCTGAAACGGCGTTTCCACGTCTGCTTTCTCCCACTCAAACTGATCTGGCTTGTGTGGCCAGCCGGCCCTGACACAGACCAGATGCTGCCAAAATAAAAGCAGGGAGACGGATGAACATATGCAGGCGTCCATCTATCCCTCCCCGGGGCGAATAAATGGGGAGGCATCCCATCCGGAGGATTTTTTTCGCGGGCAGTAAAACACTCTTAACTGCGAAGGAGCCCCACCAGGCCACAGCTGCTGTCATTACAGAACATGAACTAATTGATTGGTGGGCGCACCCACCAGTTGGGGATGGGGGGGGGGGGGGGGGGTTGTTGAGAGATTAGGAATAAATGAAGGATGGGGGATGGGGGGTTGTGGTAATTTAGAGGACGAGGGAGGTGAAGTAGTAGAGCAGAAGAGGGATGATGTGGGGTGTGTGTTGTTGTGTGTGTGTGTGTGTGTGTGTGTGTGTGTGTGTGTGTGTGTGAGAAGTGAGGACGTTACTCATCAGCCATTACTCAAGTCGCGGAGCGATCGCACACTGCTGCATTAGTCCTCACAATGTGACGGGGCGTAGGGGTGCGAACAAGGAATTCGTCATGCGGCGAGGATGGATGCACCTTCCGAAGGATGCGCGTCATTATTCGTAGCCGGATGTCAATGGTGGACCCCGAGTACTTAAAACTGATGTAACTGAGAATTGATGTTGGGTGTGTGAGTGGGTGTGTGTGTGTGTGGGGGGGGGGGCAAAGACATGAAGACAGTGCACAGACAGAATATGAATGATGGTGATTCATGTTGATCAGCTCCTTGTTTCTCATTGTGGTGCCTATTAACTGTATTTCTTTGTTTTATAATAGACACTGAATTGTGTCCACGGCATTGAGTTTTGAAAATATCAAGTATCAATTACTCAACTTTATTATTGTTTCATTGAAGTTGGGTGAGGATCTTTTTTATTTTTTTTTGGGTGGTTTCCAATGGTCCCAGTTTCTTTTTATTTCCAAGATCATGGAAATGCAAATCTCACCTGTTGCACCTTCAACCTCTTTTGTGTTACGACGCGGCACTGAGCCGTGTCGTATTAGTCGAGGCCACCTAAACCGAAGTCCAAGACCGAGACGAGACCGAGACTTGAGTCAAAGTCAAGACCAAGACCAGCGCGAGTCTCACACTGAACGGTAATATGTTGAACATACGAAATACAGGCGCTGATCTGAAAGATCCACATTCCCATAACAACACCAATGATTCCTCTTCATTCATCTCTTTTTATTGGCGTACGTAATGTAAAAGTGTGTGTACAAGTGTTTAGATTGTTTTATATGAGTAATCCAAGTAATGATGTTTATAAAAAACAAAACAATGCACAAGCAGGTCAGTGGTATCTCCGCAGTTGTGGTCTTGAAATCCAGAGTCCTCTTTGTATGAGACCAAGACAAGGCCGAGTACAAATTCTCGAGACGTTCAAGTCTTGAGGCCGGCCTCGAGTACTCCAACACTGAAGAGAACTTGGCCTTCGGGTAAACTAGCTTTCTTGCCCGTGTCGGTACGGAAACAGTTCAGTGAAACTCCAGACACGCTACAATACGTCTGTGACTTTAGATGAGCAACCACCAGTAGACTTACCAGGAGTTTGCACACGCAGTCAGCCATGACAGCCAGGAGGAGCTGCAAGTTGAGCCAAGGTTCTTAAATCCAGCACAAAAAAACTCCCATAATCCTTAGTACACACAACACAACGTTTAGGTCATCTTTACACTTTATTTCTGGTTTTCTAATTGGAATTAACCTGATAAGGAAGGAGAAATTAAACAAACCTCAACTCCAGACTGTGACTCAGGCTTCAGTAAACAGTTGAAGTCATTGAGCTGAACGATGGATACATGACGATAACCTACTCTGTTGTGATAGTCGCTGAGGTTCCTCCTCATTCCTCAGTTTGTTTTTCGTCTCACTCTGGTACCTGCTGGCATTCTTTAAAGAAAATAAATAATTTAAATAAATAAAGATGACAGCTTCGTATCCTCGGCCAGCTGTGTAATTATGGAGGAGTAAATGACAGCCATGCTGCTGGTATGTCAACAATGCAGATGTCATGAAAGCCGGTGTTTATTGAGGACGCTGCACACGGAGCGCCTACGTGTGTGTGTGTGTGTGTGTGTGTGTGTGTGTGTGTAAGACGTATGACTTGTGTGCAGTTGTGTGTTTGCATTAAGCCAAAATGATATTCTATTCGTGAAAACGTGTGTGCAATGCAATGCAAAGCACGCCCATGTTGGCGGATTAGCGTGTGCACTCGTGTGTGTGTGTGTGTGTGTGTGTGTGTGTGTGTGTGTGTGTGTGTGTGTGTGTGTGTGAGAGAGAGAGAGCATGTCCTCACAGGTGAATGTCTGCAGCTTACTACAGTGCATTCCTCCTGCAGAGCCCTCCTCCTCTTGCAAGTATCTGCCCGTCTTTGTTTTTCTAGTTTCTCAATGGGGGCCGGCCACGGACTCAAGGCAGCCACTGTGCGCGCCGCCGCTGAAGTGCAGTTTGAAACAAAACACACACACACACACACACACACACACACACACACCTGTAACGCAAGCTAACCGCCCACCGCCGCCTTTGAACTCGTGTAAGCGATTGAATGTTGCAGCAATGCGTGGGTGGTACGACGGCGAACTGAGCTATTCAGCGGGACAGAAACCACGTCTGGGTTGCAGTTGTGTGGTTAATGTGTAACACTCAACATACAGTGTGTTATTGTGCGTTAAGCTTTGATCCAGCGATAGGAGCTTAATAGAGCAGTCAAAGGTGGAGGCCACTGGATGTTGAGACACACCTTTTACAAAAAAGATGTGAGATCCAGTGGTGGTCATACATTTGACAAATGTATGTACACACATTAAACTTAAGAAAATAATGAAGGCTTTCTTCTGTACGATAAGCACCGGGGCAAGGCAGCAGGCCTTCTACACTCTCTGATACTTCCCTGGAATACAATACAGAGGTACAGAAATCCATCCACACACACATTATTGAAGTGATTATGTAATATTTGTCATCGGAGACTGGAAGGCCACAGTTCTTTTGATGAACTCTAAAATCTTCAATCGAGTGGAAGCGATAGAAGACGTTAAAAGTGCCCTTTATGTAAAAGTCTTGCATTCAAAATGTTCTTTATTGTCAGAAATAATTACTATTAGGACTGTAAGGATCAAAAGCAAAAGTATTTATTATGCAGAATGATTCAAGGTCTTCTGGTCTTCCAGGTCAAGCATGCAAAACACATTGAAATAAATCACAGCGTGTATTTAACACGTATGTCAACTACATTCAACCGTCGCAATAGCAAAAAAAAACAAAAGCAATTGGATATAGATAGCAGAGAAATGTCCAAACTCTCAGATAATCCATCTTGCAGCTCTTTCTAACCTCCCGGTTCCTCACCTCGCGCTCCGCTCCAACCCTTAAGTGGTTAACAGCCGTCTAGCTGACTCTTAAATGGCCCGGATTGCCATTACTAAGGTTTTCTGGAGCCATCCCTTACCCTTTTAATGACAGCTGCTTCCGCCATTAATTCTCAATCAATAATGCAAAAACACTCAGAGCGGAGTCCATCCTGCCACAGCTTTATTTTCTAATGCTCTCTCTCTCTCTCTCTCTCGAAAGCTAATGAGTCAGGCTAATTGGTCCGTCATCATCGCCACTCAGAAGTTTACCAGAGGAAGTGGCTCTTTCCTTTTTAGCTTTAAAAGAACATTAGACGAACAACTGGTTTCCAGAGAATGACCGGCGCAATTCCAGCGCTGCCTCTGGGAAAGCGAGCTCTTCAATGTTTTTATTTTTACGCCTTGGTTCATCTCTGCCCTGTGTATTCCCAGGCTTCCAAAACTCACGTTGCAACATTACGTGTATGGTTGGAAAGACATCCGAAGAGCTGTTACGTCCACCATGCCGTTGGGGAATGCAACGAGCAAGTGTTTCAGTCTGTGGGGGAAGATAACGGGAAGAGAAACCATGCGGGATGGCCGGGACACACGTTGTGTTCGCTGGACCGGTTATATGTTCTGAGCGTTGAGCAGGACTCGAGTCGTGGGGTGTACTGCAAAGCAAATTCAACAGAGCCAGGCTTTTCTTTCCATTAGCCGGCTCGACAAAGCCTAAAGTCCCGTTAACGGGGGCAACGACGGCTGTCATCAACTGCGTTTTGTTAACCCTGCTTTCTTAAATCAGGCTCTGTGTGCGTCCCCATGAAGATAAAGAGGGTGTTTGACTCTTCTGACGCACAAAGTGGATCAAAATGAAGAATATTAAATATATATTACAACAAAAAAGCAACACTACAATGCTGGCAGAAATGAATAATTGTGTACATTTCTATATCAGTACATTTGTTAACATTATACAGTTTAAACTGTGTACAGAATGGCATTTAGGTCTGAAACTGTCCCATAATTAAAGGATTATGTGGAACTCACTTTAGTATGTTGGTATTTATCGCATTTAACATTCAATTGTTAAACGTAATTTGTCTTTTGGTGGTCTAATTGCTGCAATATCAACAGTGTAAAACAGACTTCAGCAAATCCGAACCAAGAATAAAACCATAAACCCAAAGGTTTTAAAGAATTACACCGCATGCTATATGCAAGTCAACATAACAATGATGAAGTTTAAAGAAGGCTTCATCATTGGCATATGGCCGGGAAAGTCCACAACATTCAGAGAGAGTAAGAAAAAAATCTTTGCAAATATAATAAAGCAGTATTCTTGCATCACGGATATATAGGATCCCAAGATGCACACGGTTCACAGTACAACCCTTTGGACTGAATCAGTTCAATTCTGGTTCCAAGTGGACTTATAAATAAATAAAATCATATCTCATGTGTGGTTTTTGAAGAGTTCAAGATTTGGGGGAAACATTCTTCTTCAGTTTCTTGCAGAGAGTTAGATCGATAGAAGATCGATACCTCTCTTGCGTTGGTGTAAATATAAGGCTATACGGCCAGCAGCCGGTTAGCTTAGCACTAAAACGTGCAACAGAGCCATCATACCTGCCTGGTAACACAAGCCGGCTAACTATAAAGCTCACTCATTAAAATGTTGTATCCTGTTTATTTAATTCACACAATAGCAGAACGATTAAAATGTCTGCAAAATGCCAGTTTTTGCCCAGGATAAAGCAGGATTCTGGGGGTGTCTGTACGTCTTTAGTTCATGTCGTATTCTCAGGATGATTAGTTAGGAGGGAGTATATAGGAGCGTTACAGGGAAGACAAAACAGAAGTTTCACGAGATGCCTCATGCAAGAGAAACAATCTGTGAGCACTGGGGAATGTGGCAGTAGCAGGTGTAAGTCTTCAGCTCGTATGATCTATTGTCACATTAACTCTATAACACCACTCAATATCGTCTAGGAGGCTATTTCCTAATGGTAATAAAGCTCATTTAGCAGAGCACGCTACGGGGCAATTTGTGCGTTTATGGTCAAAACAATGCATTTGGGAGTCCGGCGGTTATGAGAAATGAACCGGGATCCTGTTTTGCCCTCATCTGTGGCCGGATGAAACTTCGTTTTTGAAAATGCAATCATTGTAGGATACATAAATTTCCCTGTGAACTCACTCTGCCCCGCCTTTCTCCTCTTGCCAACACGAGGGGGGCTTCCCAAATCCAATATTATCTTGTAAAAACATGTAGGCCGATGGATTATCCATAAATCACACTCTATGCAATACCGCAGCATGATCGGGGTCATGTAATCATCTCCATCATTTCAAACAAATAGTCCCTCGTTCGATCAATACCGGTTCGGGCGCTAGGCGAGAGGAATGCTTCCCTCCATAGATTTTGTAATCAGCAGCGGCCTCTCGGTTAGACGGCGACTGCTGTGTACTTTTCAGTAAAGACTAAGCGCGTTAGGTGGCTAACTGGCTGCGGTATTGAACGTGTTTTAAATAAAGACCCGGATGGTCCTGATTTGATGGAAGGACGGTCGTCGGCGGGTGATTTGTGGACGCCTGTGACCCGAAGGTTATAGCGAGCTGACTTATGACTCCTGGGATTCAACACTGTCAGACGGGAACTATGAACAGTCTGTTGTGTGACATGATGAATATGCAGAACACATTCCTCCTTTGCTAAAGAATTGCATGGCTGATACGCGAGGAAAATCAATATCAAAATCTTTTAAGCGGGATGTTCTCTTAAATGTTCTCTATTCAACATTCATTGCGGCTAACGTTAGCGCGGTTAGCTACTAGCTGCCGGCTCAGCCGTCGTCACGTTTAGAGCCGTGTGGAGGCGATAGATATGATCTGGATTTCATGTTTTGCCCCTTTTAAAGATCTAAAATTTATTTATTTATTTTTTTTTTGAAGGAGCCTTGGCCAAAGTCTCGGCACAAGATTCTAACATAAACCAGGACAGACACAATGAGGAAGTGAGTAATAGGAAGGAAACGAGGAAGAAGAAAATAAGGAACGAGGGAAAAATAAAACTACAGAAAATGGGGGGGGGGGGACAAACTAAATCCCGCCATTTAAATGCTATGGATTTCAAATACAGCTATGAATTGAGCAGGGTAAAAAGGATTCCCCCCCCGGGGAGTTTCACATCTCATATCACCATCACAGCTTCTCTTATCTGACAGACGACAGGCTGACGACAGTATATTTATTCCACAATGCAGAGGCGCAGCAAAGGACTGCTTCCTTGACTCTCCTGTGAATTCTGATGTTAGAGACGATTGCAGATCCCGTATTTTCTTTCAGGAGAGTGATCGTGATGAAACACTCCTCACCGTTGGTTTCGCGTCATGATCATTATCGTTTGGTCCGCCGTCAGAAAAGACACTGGAGGGAATATTCAGCAACCAAAATTATACACCTGAAAGAACCGGTGTGCTTGTTTACCACTAATCTGCTCAGAAGGAAAAAGAAAACAGTTGAGATTGTAAAAATAACAGCCAATAAACCCAAAAGCCAAAAACATTCACTGGGACATATTCAATTGGAATCATTTTCCAACACTTAAAGTAAAACTACGATTTATTACTTTACATCTTGGCGTTCATTTTTGTAGTTGGTTGTTGTTTCATAGCTGGATTCAACTTCTCAAAGGCCCAAATGACAACAGATCACTTGTCAATTACAGTGAGGACAGTTAATAATAACTTTCCAGGTGAGGATGTCATCAATAGTCTGCCTTAAATAACAATAACATAATGCAAAGCTTTATCTAAGATGCAGTGCCAGTTATGTTGCTGAGTTTCAAATGCAGAGATGATGAACTGTCCTGGTTGGACAGGCAGGTAAACGGAGTCAGACTCAGATCCTGGTCCCTTTTTCATGATTTTGGTCATTCAGTCATGATTTAAGAGCTCCTTTTTTGTAGTTGTCTTGTTAACTTATTATTATTATTATTATTCGCAACCTCCGAAACAGAACCATCCAAACATACGTTTTTTTTTTGTCTTTCAATAAAAGTTAGAAATGGAATATCAAGTGTCATGTTTTCTGGGGTCCATTCTTCTCCAGTGGATTGTTCAGTGTGTGACTTCTGAACATCGCTGCTCTCTAAAGAAGCACTTGTTCCCCCCCCCCCCCCCCAGGAACAGAAGATGACACTACAAATAGAGGACAGTTGATATCAGTCTGTTGAACTCGTGAAAAATAAGAAGCTAGAAATAAAAAATAAATAAAAAGGCAGTTGTTTGACATAGTACATGACAGTCTTTCCAGTGACTGGTCCCAAACACACACACACACACACACACACACACACACACACACACACACACACACACTAACAGTTTGTTTTGACATGGAAAAGCTAAACACGTTGTGGCATTCACATTTCTCCGGCCAACAGTTTGCTGAAAGAGTGAAAATAGAAGTTATATTCTACAGACATAATGTGTGTTTTCGGATGACATTTTGAATTTGAGAGGCCTGTCAATCAGTGAGCAGAGCTCCTCCCTATAAATGACTTTCACACAGCGCAGCAGATCTGCACGGCGTCGTCTGCTTCCCACAGGCCGGCTGGGGAATGCATCATGAGATCAAGTTGTTTGGTGTGATAACATCATGTGATCCGGGAGATGCGGCATATTGCCTAATTCTATCACGCGAGCTCTGTTTCTGGATGCATCGCGTCATTGTGTGGCGCTTTTATGGAAGCTCACCGCTGTGCGTTAGAACCCACATGACTGATGCAGATTCCTGCTCATTTGCTTAATCCGTTAGTTATTTTAAACGCCGGCGCATCTCTGCAGGCTCCAATTCTAAGTCTTCAAGAAAATGATGAAGCAATATGTCACAAGATTAATAGTTAAAGTAAAATAACCACATGTAGATTTGGGTTAACACTTCTTTGTCCGTCTGTCTGTGTGTGGGTTCTGTTCGTCCCGTCTACTTCACACTCGACAGGTGTACCGATGGGTACCCAAAGGGAGTACTGCATCGAATTTGGTGCCATTTAAACATGCGATTGATATTAATAAATTGTGAATAAACGAGCGATAGCGCTCTGTACGGCAGCAGGGGGCGGGGCTTCAGGGCTGAGTGGAGCGTACCACTATGGTCGCAGTAAACCCTTCAAACAAAAAGCCTTGCTTATAGGTTTAGGCAACAGAACCACTTAGTTAGGTTTAGCTAAAACATCATTACGGTTGGGCTTAAAATAAGTACAGTAACAGCGTCGCAAACTTCACTAATGTAACTTCAAAATAACTCAAGAACACAAACCCTGTTTGAGAGTTCTGTGTTTGTTTGACCCTTCACCTCCCTCCCACCCTGTGTGGTTTTCTTTGGGCTTCATACGACATCATGACGTGGACAGGTTCACCTTGTAGGTACTTGAGGGCCCAGAGCGTCTCATACAGACGCTGAAGGCTGCTTTGTGTGTCAGTGTCGGATGTCAGGGGGGCGATTAGCGCTTCTCCACCACCATTAAGGACAGTTCAAGTTGCTATTTGAAAGTATTTTTCAGATTTGATGCTACCTGCTCTTTGCTCCGGTGTCTCTTGCTTGTCAGCGAGAAATAAACTTACGACGTTAACGATGAATGAAGGTTATGTTTGTTTTTCAGCGGTTGCACAATAAATGGCAAGCTGTGTAATAACGGCGACGTAACGCGGCCTGTCGAGAGCTCTTGCTTTAAGTGTAACCTGTAACTTCAACTCGCCGACCAAAGGTTAAAGAAAATGGGTCAATTTATCACGGTACGCGGCTAATGTAAAAAACCCTCACCCCCCCCCCCCCCTCGACAGATGTGCTTCATTTCTATCTAATTGAACTGTGCCTCGCTGTGATTGGTCGCCTGCTGTTTGTGAATGGGAACGCTGACTGGGAAATGCCATTCATGTGTTTGGCTCTGGCTCAGATTAAAAGGTCCCATTATTGTCAAATGGCCTGCTGTTAATATCCCCAGGCACATTGCTCTGTGGAGGTCACCATGTTAATAGATACAAAACTAGCCCATTACCATCTCCGTGCATGCTGTGCCACTAAGAGCTTTTAAACACAAAGAGAGTCAGCGATTTATCGTCATTATCATATATTACGTTTGATCATGAATAGATGTAGGAATTACTCATTTTAATGCAACTGGAAATGCTTACCGTTCGCTACAAGGGCACAACTGTCCATTAAATGATATTTTAACCATCTCGTGCAATGTAATGTGATAGCGTCCCTGGACTGCACCCCCTCGGGGGAAGCGGACATGAACACATCTTAGTAAAATATTGGATTTCAATTGAATATCAAGCTTAATACTTTATGAATTTTGCCATTGAAAAAGTTGTGCATCTCAAAGTCACTCTTAACTCTAAAGTAAAAAAAAACGAAAGAGTCAAACATATTGAAAAATTGAATGTGGCATCCATAAATGTTAACTCGCCGACAAATGGACATATTGGCCTCATTTCGGACATGCGAGACCGAAACCAGAGCTGAACGCAGAAGGGTAAACATTGGAATTGATGGTATTGATTGAATTACTGGAAAACCGCCTCAGGTGACGGAGAGAAAGAAAAAAAAAAAACAGTCAGGATGAATTTCTCGGGGGAGGCTGAAGCCGAGCTGGAGAAGTCAATCCAGCACAATGCTGGGAAACTTATATGAGTTACTTAACCTTTGTGTTGAATTTTATTAATTCTGGGCCTTCAAAAACTGTGAAATCATCACCGTACACATGCAAAACACATTTTACTCTTCTTTCATGAATCAGAAACCTCCCACAGTATACTTCACCACTATTGAGACACAGATGACTAACATTCTCTACCATGTATGTATATATATATATATATATATATATATATATATATATATATATACACATACACACAATGGTTGCTGTTGCAGCAGTCAGTCAAGCGCGCTCCATTACCGGGAACGTTGGTCATCCATTACTGGGGCACGTGTTTGTGCATGCCCTTTGGCAGAAATGGTAAATGGCGGAGAAAAAAAAAGAAGAAATCTTTTGTCAATTGAACAGTCCACCAGCCCCATTACGAAAAATATGTGTTGTTGTCGTAGCATTGATCCGGCAATGAGATAAAAAGGCAGAGCAGGAAACACAGTTCAAGCCCGAGGCCTCTGCACGGCTACAGCAGCCACTTTGTTGCATGTCTATTTTTTATTTTATGCTGCACTATTTTAACATCTGATCTTTTTGTTTCTTGTTTCGAGGAATCTAGTGACGGAAGCTGCAGCATCAAGAGTATTCAACGATTACTTCTGGTTGAAGAGAAAGTTCAGATGCGAAAGAAAGGCTTGTGTAGAAATCATGGGAATGTCATCAGTTATTTGGCTGCGTGTGTGAAACAAAATGATTTGATGCACACATGATGGACTTCCTGTCTTAGTCATCGAGTAAAAATTGTTTTTAAATATGCAAAAACAAATTGCACAGTTCATCTTCCATAAAAAAGCTCCTTAAATTTGTATGATCGGTGTCAGTATTTGGGTAACTCTTTATGTAAACCATCATTAATAAATGGTGAATTGATAGTTAATTAAACTATAGTCAGTGTTTATTTTACTGTTAAACAATTACATGTTAATTATGAGCATTTGTTTTTAATTAATAATAATTTAATTAAAAACAACTTTCTGTAAGTCTTCACAATCGTTTTGGAGACTGTGTGACTTTTCTTCAGATTAATGTTTTAACGCACTATTTTGATTATTACAGCCACAAGGTAGGTCAACACGTTCTCACTCGCATGACTGCCGACTCTGTTGACTAAATGTCAACGTAACTTTTAGTTACACACAGGACACAAGCGCCGTTCTCCTGGACCAAAGTTCTATTTGTTTGACCCGCCCGCTTAAAGGAGACATTCACCTTACACTACGTCACGCGCGCTCTAATTGTTCAGCGATGCGGTTGGAGGAGTTACACTGGAGATGGTTGAAAGCCCGGTGCGTAGCATAGGGGCGTCCGTGTGTGGATTTCTGACGCCAAGAGGCAGTAACCAAAAGTCAGTATTTGACGAGTTGGGAGTGAGAACGGGTTGTGTGAGGTTGTCAACTGTTTTCCATTTGTTCCCTTTCATTCTGGTCGTTCCTAGCGAGGACGATGACGGCAATAAGCTGAGTGATTGAGTCATTCATTCATTCATTCATTCATTCATTCATTGGGCGTATCCCACAAGGTCGACATGACGGGAATGAATAGATCGTTACCGTTTTTTTACGGAGCAACAAAATTTGCATTTGGATGGAAATCTTTCAGTATTTCACCTTTTCAGAAAATCTAAAGAAGAACCAGCTTCATTTCAGATTGAGGTTCATATATTTTCTCAAATGTCACAAAATCCCCAAATTTGGGAGTTAGGTGGAAAGTCTTTTAGATGCAGCGACACCAGCATTATAAATAGCATTCCTCCCAAACATCAACGACCCCTAAACTACACCATGGACCCCATTTAAGTTTTTATCTCCCAATTTTTAGGTGTTTTTTTTTGCAGAAAGTGTATGAAATCCAGCACCGAAATAGATACACATTTGGCCATCCTGTTACTTAATGGATGGAATCATAGTGAAAACAAAAGATTCCTCATTTTGCTGGGGATGGCGTGGAGCAAACCTCATTAAAAAAGCGCTTTCATGGTATGGCATGTGAGCCTTTACGAGCACTAGTTGAATCATCATACAAAAAATTTAAATATCCCTGATTCGTCCTCTAGCTGGGAGCCAAGCCTATGATAAAGCCCAGATTAATCACCCCCTTCCTCCACCCGCCCTTCCCAAATGTGGTTTATTCCAATTTTTTTTTGCAGGCGAGCATTTTTCCCCCTCCTGCTAATCTCTTCAAACATTTTCTGGCAAGCCGAATGCCGACCGGTTTTGAGTGATCAAGCTAAATTGCTTAAGAGGCCATTAATAGTTTATAGGGCCGAGGCTGATGAACGACAGGCGGGAGGAGGAGGAGGAGAAGAAAGCTAATTAAATCAGTGTCGGGGGTCGCTGGTTTCTCGGGCTGGCATGGTGGGCCGTAAAGATTACCATTATCACTTTCATTACCCCGGCTGATTGTTTAGAGGTGGGGAGGGTTTTGGGATGGAGGGACACGTGGCACCAAATTGCTTCGCCATACCCATTTACAAACCTCTGACAATTTCCATTATCGTAAAGTTATGGGCGCAGGGGGGGTGAGAGATTTGATTTCACAAACAATACACGCCCACCCTCTGTTATTTAATTTTCATGGTGCGCTTGATTTCGAGATTTTCGAGACGCATTATAGAAACGGCTCACATCCATATAACGAGTATCACTATCACACAACGTTTAACCGTTCTCGAAAATCATCAAGAAACCAGCCCGGAAGTCTAAAAACACGATGCGTGAGAGTCTACGGAGCTAGCCGATGCTATGCTACAACTGGCAAGTCTCCCTTTGAATGGCGGGACTTAGCAGCGTCAAATGGAATAAACTAGTGCTTGAATGTACGTTCGACCGCACAAACACACACTCCACCGTCCTCAGTGTAGCTTCAGCATGGACCGCTCCGCATTCACACATATACTTTTGATTTGGTGGAAGAAGAAAGGGCTTCAGTCTCTGCAGACCGAAGCTCGGAAAAAGACGAAATTACTTCACCGTTACATAAACGTATAACAATGCCATACGTGAAATCAGAGGCCGACCGTTATTAAAAGGGTGTGAAGGTTGGCCAGTGTAGAAACGCATTCCATGCTTTTTGAATCCCACTGCTCGTCCAGCAAAAGGTAATAACAGGACTGACACTGTTCCCATAGCAATCTGCCCGTTCATTATTGGATGCCGGTCCGGACCGGGCCCCGTAGCTCTTTCATACTTGTCCCCTCCTTGTCCACCCTTTTCTTTCAGCTTCTGCCAGGGAACGGGGGAGGGGGACAGGGGGGGGTTCTGCCAGCCTGGGCGGGTTTTTTAACACGGTGTGCCGCCACTGGGTCAGGTTTATAAATATGCACTAACGAGCCGGGGGCTGATTGTGCCGTGGCACGCTCACTCATTACCTGCGATCACCATGGAGAGAGTTTCCGCGGAGGCAGTCGCTGGACGCCATGGTGCGCCCGTACGAAGCGCCACGTATTCAGGGCAGCGACGGAGGGACGGTGCATTCTAAATAAATACATGCTAATGAGGAGTCAAAGCAAATCTGGAGGCAGGACCGGACCGACGATGGTAATGATGATTTTGGTCGAGCAGCTGCTATTTCTGCTTATGTTCACATTCTATAAACCGGCCGTTTAATTGCTAAACATTCTGAGGTAACTAAGATTTTATCAGGAATATAACCTTCTGAATCAGGCATGATAATACACAGAATAGATATATTACTGATTCTACGAAATACTGGAAATACACTATCTTATTTCACGTACTTGATCACTGCTCTGTTTCTCTTTCCCTTATGCAACAAGCAAGGACTTATGTAAAAAATAACATTTAATTTAATGATTTACAAGTTAGCGGAACCGAGTCCACGTCTCAGTTCTAACAACTGTCTCCAAGATGTGTGCAGAAATGGGCTTACTGACTTCTGACGCGTGCCGCGTACGAATGCAGAACGTTCTGTCCTTGTACTCTCTGCTGTGATGCTTTCAGTGTCAGGCCCGGTCAGAACCAGACTGGGAGAGGGGATTAAAGAGACAGCCGGCCCCGCTGGATCCCAGCCTCGCTGCTATAAATCGTGTGCTTTTTAAGGAGGCTCTCCGTGAATGGCCAATCAGAAGTGTCAGAAGAGGTTATGTAATGAGACTTAAATCACGTCTGAGATTGTCTCTGTTCTGTTGTTTTGTCTCAAAAAACGCCTGCGTCGCTGTGTTTTAGAGAAATTGGTTAACACAGATGTTGCGAGTGTTGAAATGTGATTGAGTTACACTCTGGTTACACCGAAGAAACTGTCTTCTTGAAACCCCTCGCTCACTCTCGCATGCCCATTTGGAAGTCGAACCATTAGAAATGATCGAAATCATTGCACGCAAACAAACATGCACCGTATGCAATTTATGTCTCGAATAAATGGAATAATGAAACATCTTCATATGCCGTTGCGACACTGAAAACCTCGCAAATACACTAATCAGGCGCTGTGAGGCTCCGCTCGCAGAATAACGACCTGATATCCATGACTCCAATGCTTTCATGAAGTTACATCGAATGCTCTAAGGTCCTAAAACATGAACAATCATTAGATGCAGCACCTGAGAAGTCATCTATAGATAAGTAAGAGATGTTTTGCACAAAAGCTTGTGGAATCTACAGAATGGCTCATGAGCTCATGAGGACTGGAAACCCTCTTTGAGATGGACGTCAAACTAAGACATTAATTATGTGTCTTCAGCCATATATGGAAAGCCACTTTTCTATAATCGTGTGAGAGGAGAGTGTTTACAGCTGAGATACACTATAGATCCAAAAGTGAAACTCAAGGCCATCAGTGTTGGCTTTAACATTCAGCTGTGGGAGCATTGAAACACTCCAGAATGTATCGATTTGGGTGGAGAAAAAAAGACGAAAAAAATGCAATAAATGCTGATAGAAACAGATTCCTGGCGTTATATAACTTCTACTTTGGGGGGGAGGGGGGGTTTGGGCATGTAAACATATGTAACAATAAGGACCCACAAGGGACACAGCAGTGTACTCGAAATCGGTCTTGGTGTCGTGTCCGGTCTGAAGACTACTTTTGGGAGATCTCGGTCTTGAGGAGTGTTGATTAATGATGGTTAAGTTGATTTCAGCTGTTTGTTTTGT
>NW_027176572.1:147920-202221 GCF_023349555.1 Cebidichthys violaceus
CTTTGAAATAATAAGAGTCCTTGTGTATTCATACTGCTTCTGATTATTATTTCTGTGCTTTAGTACTCAACCTGATGACTAGTAACTCAGAAAACATTCTGACATTGACAGATATTGGTACTTGCACCGACACAGCAGCTGAAAGTACAACCTAGAAGTAGTGAAACACTTCCAGTGAGCAGTTCTGATGTGACGTTGTGAACCGGGCCGTTCTACCCTGTTGTGTTTCCACACTGAACTCGACATCCTGCACATCACTGGCTTTCACCTACCGGCAAAGGACGGCAACTAGCGGTTGTTGTTATTACCGATCAATATGGAAATTGCCTTTTCTCAGTTAATTAAGAGAAAGATTTTCCCAAAACTCCCAAGATGGCATCTTCAAATTGCTGATTTTGTCTGTCCGACATATAATTAATACAGTCACGGGAACATAAAAGCAGTTTAATGACATTTAACGAGCTGAACATAAAAGCGGTTTAATGAAATTTAACGAGCTGAACGTGATTGAAAATATTTCCTTAATCTTTGTTGATAGATTTTATGTGAGTCATCCAGTATCTCAGCGGATTGGAATTACATCGGAGTCAGCCGAAAAGATCGCCGCGTCTCGCGCAGAGGGAACGGCGGCTTTTGATGATTTTGGGGGTGGATTTGTAAAGTCTAGTCTAGTCTTCCATATCATTCACCCATTCATCCACCGATGGCCGGGGATACCATGCAAGGTGCCATCTGCCCATCATGACCAACTAACCGAAAAGAAAAACCGCTCCCGAAACAGCTTTCGGGAGCGGTTTTTCTTGCCCAAGGCCTCATCGACGTGGACCGGAGGAGCCGGGGATCGAACCGCCGATCTTCCGATTGTAGGACGACTCTACGAGTCCAGCTTTGTCTGGGGCTGAGAGCTCTGTTCATTGCTTGTCACTACCTCTGAACAGAGAGTCTGCCAATGAGCCGCTCTCGCATTTCACCACGACGGTTATCCAACATGGTGTTTGTGCCGCTTCTTGAGGGATTGCCTCCAGCTTGTAAGTTATTTTCTATTACTCTGAAAAACCCCATCAGTAGTTGGTAGAATCCAACACTGATGATTGTTTATTATTTCTTCAGTTCCATAAACTAATGTTACAGCTCACCAAATTATGTTTAGTCGGAATACAATCTACTTCTCTCCGGCTTTACATCCCGGCTGACACATTAAAAAACCCAACAGTGAAAAATATGTACCGTCTGGACAAGCAAGCTGGTCAGTCACCTCAGAGACAACCAATGATTCAAGCCACGCTTTAAACCTAAAAAATGAAGTGAACGTACATTTGAGCTTTATTTTGAAAAGACACCATGCACGTTACAAGCGGGAACTGACTCGCTGTCCCTGCCACTAAATTGAGCTGTCATTACTAATCGTCAGTTGGCTCCAGTTCCAGTAAGAGGCCGTTCATATATAATGTATCGCAGCCACCAGAGGACCAGGATCCAAAGGGTAGAGTGAAGGAGGGCATGTTTGTTGGACCACGGGTCACATTCTTCATTCCAGGCTGAATCGACAGGATTCCAGATGAGTTGAATGAAAGTCTTCCTCGCTGCTCTACCTGAGAGGGGGGGGGGGGGGGGGGGGAGGGTCAAAGCTTGGAAAGTTCAAGGTGTCTGACTAACCGTCCTAACTCTCCGTGTCGTCTCTCTATATCTCCTTCCTTCCTTCCCCTTGCTCTCTCCGTGGGAGCGAGCCCCCCCCCCCCCTCTCTCCAGCTCTCTCTTCACCCCGGCTCTGTGCCAACTGCCATTTGGCGGTGGAACATTATTTGGAATTCACACGCATTCGAAGGGGACACGGCGGGGGCAATTTCTCAGCACTCCGGGGGAGTTCTCAGCGCTTTGGGGGGGGAGGAGGTGACGGAGGGGGGGAGGGGGGAGGGGGGGGTTTTGGCTGGTTACCGGTAGCTCTTCAGAGGGAGCGCTTGGCAAACCGCAGATCTTAACGGGAAGAAATGACAGCACCGCCACGTTTGTGAATGTTCTGATTGTTACTGACTCGCAACATGGCTTGCAGATCTTTAGAGGGGAGGGGGGGGGGGTCTTTGGCAGTCTGTCGAGGGGGGGCGAAGGGCATCTCAGGCTTTTATTCCCTTGTTCTCTTCCTCTCCGTCTTTCTTATCTCTTTCTGTCTTTTCCTGGCAGAGCTGAGTTGTTAACTGGATCACAGGCTGAAGGAGGGAGAATGATTTTCATTTAGGACGGTGGGGGCATTTTTCTGCAAGCCACTGCCGCCCCGAAATTGTACAGGCCCTTGTGGGGGAGAAGAAGGGGGGGGGGGGGGGGATGGGGGTGGGTGTGTGGGGAGGGGGAGGGGGAGGGGGAGGGGGGGGCTACAATAGCTGCACAGTCTGACTGCTTCTCTGACAAAAAGGATGTAAATGTGGACGGGGGCTTTGAGGCGTGAATGAGACGCTTGTGTCATGTGTCAGATATGTTCCAGGATAGAAAATGGAAGTCATTTAAATTTCCGCGCCGGTTTCATTTCAGGGGAGTTGACAGGCTGTTTGAGCTAAATTAGATATAGAACTCATCACTTGTAGCACCCTGCAAATAAACTCCCAACTGCTGTTTGCTGACGGCGGGTGATTGCAAATTGCTCCGCAGTGCATGAGCAGAAATCACAGGTTGTAGTTGTGCGGGGGCTTCTGTTTTCTGTCATGTTTCCATTCTTAAAATGTAGTTTTAGGCACATTTCTGTTGGCAATGTTTTTTGCAAATGTCAGCATGTGGTTTCCACTTTTATGTTTGCAAATCAAAAAGCGTGCCTGAAAAGAGGCCGATAGACTGCTGGAAGGACGTGTGATGACTACTATAATACACTCTGCTCTGGAATTAGTCTGGTACACCAGTCCTGGCTGCAGAAATTATTACTGAGACACAGGAACATAACCCCCCCCCCCCCCCCCTCCTCCCTCTGCTACAGCCACCTTGGCTCCTTGTTAGGCGTTTGTATTGATTTTTATAATTGTCCTGCTGACTTTTAAAGCTTTAAATAGCCTCGTGCCAAAAATTCATTACTGACCCCTTTAACCCCTCGTGTTCCTACACGACCATGAGCAGACGTGAAACTAAATGAGGACACAGGAAATGAAAATGCCTCATGTGTCCCGGTACGTTCTTGTCACAGAATTGAAGTATTCAAAAAGGTATTCACTCTCTGATTTGGTCTGAATGCACAATTGGACAACAACATTTTTACCAGAGGGTGGGGGGTGGGGGGGGGGGGTGGCATTATAAGTAAGCAATACTTCAGGCCGTGTTGTGTTGTGATTATATCACTCGTTAGGTACGACTCAAAGCTTATGAATGACACTATGCAGGTTTTTTTATGAATAAATAATAAAGTTCACAGTAAAATAGTCCCTCCTGGACTGGCTGCCTGCCATGTCGTTTAGCACAGTGGTTCTCACCTGGTCTGGCTGCGGGACCCACCATCACCCCTTAATGACGAGCCGCGACCCAAATGTTCAACTTCTCAAACGTATTTAATGAAAAGATGGTGCAGATCCATCTCTCATGTAGTCGGTGTCGTATTTGCGTTTCGCTCAATTAGCATGAAAACAAACTGTGTGGGTGTTCTTCTATACTGTGAAATGGGTGTCTATTAGCATTACAAGGCATTAACGCCAAATACTGTTAAGGAGTGTGAATAACGGCATTAAAAATCCCCTTCAAAATAAAAGCACAGGATTTTCACCAGTTGCGAATCACTGGTTTGTTTTCTGGAGGTGGGCACGGCTCAATCCACTCCTCCACAGACGTTAACCTCAAATGTTCTGACACTAAAATGACCACGTCCACCTAGAAGACAGGAAGTTCCATTTCAAGCCATTGACAGAGCTTGTCATGCATCATCTTTGTTGAACAGCAGGGGGGGGGGGGGGGGGGGGGAGTTGAGGAGGAAGAGGAGGCTGCTGTGTGAAGCCTCGCTGTGTCTTCCTGTAAGAATGCGCCCTCTGAACCGGATGACACGTTCAGACAAAACAATCAGTGTGAGACGGCGGACAGTTAGATGGATTCTTCCCTGTGTGAGCGTCGTGTGAGCAATAGAGGAAGAAGTAGCTGCGTGGCGTTGGTGGGACTTTGATTTGTTTTTTTTTAAACACATCTAACGTGTTCAAACTATCGAGCGTCTCGTCGGTTTGGTCCGGGTTCATTCAAACTGGGGTGAAGACGTTCGTCTAAAACACGAGGATTCAACACGTCACATGATCAGGGGTGAATGTGAATTAACAGGTCTCCTACATGTTAGCGTGGAAACGCGAGGATTTCCCCCGATACATCAATCAGCCAGGCTCGCAGCTCTGTGAGGCTATACTTAAACACCCCCCCCCCCCCCCCCATGAGCTAACACATCTAAGTTTAGCGTCGTAGCTCGCTAACACCTGCTAATTAACACCAAACACAAAGTGCAGCTGAGGCTGCTGGGAATGACATGTTTTCAGGGTATTTGGGCATAAATCAAAGTATTGGAAAATGTCAATTTGGACCCGATGGTGGCGCAAGATGGAGATTGAGGGGATTAATGTTGCTACAAATCCATCCTGATGGGAACACAAATGTGCGCAACATATTCAGTGGGAATCCATACTCGCAGGACACATTGTTCAGTCCTGCTTCTAGCTGCCCATCGTGCTTCTTTACGAGCACTTTAATTGCGGATGCATCCACTCTGCTGGTCACAACGTTAACCCAAAACGGACTGGACCAACAGGCGACAAGGTGTTGTTCTTTAGATTAAGTCTGACCCAAGTGGAACAAGCTACAGGTGAGCAGCCTGAAGCCTATACCTGTGATATATTAAACTGATATTTTGTTATCTTAATATTTCTTTCATCATCCTGCCAAAACCAGGTTTGACTGTTTTCCCCAGATGTTTGTAAAAAAAACACAGTTTTTTGGTTTAACCTTGATGCATATCCTCCTCACACACACACACACACACACACACACACACACACACACACACACACACACACACTGAGATGTTGGTGTGGCTATACATGCGCTCTCATCTGTGCAAGACTGAGTGGGTTACACTCAGCGTGTCCTCCAAACACCAAACAAAAGTGTCTAAAGTGGCAAAACGGGGGCTGAAACCATGCAATTTTGATGAAATACATCTTCACGACCCAACGCTCTCTTTTAGTGGCACTCGGGGCGATTTTGTAGATGATACACACTCAGCCAGAATGGGGCAGTGAGTGCACGTCGCCCCTGTGTTGTGGTGCTAAGTCATTCTTTGGCTTGTCCCCCACACACACACACACACACACACACACACACACACACACACACACACACACACACACACAACCACCTTTTGAATGGTTCCACTGAAGCAATGGATGCATTGTGTCAAAAAGCAGGCCGGATATGGGGGCCTCTTGTGTCAGCCGATGCACCAGCCACAGGCTTGTTTGTGTGTGTGTGTGTGTGTGTGTGTGTGTGTGTGTGTGTGTGTGTGTGTGTGTGTGTGTGTGTGTGTGTGTGTGAGAGAGAGAGAGAGAGAGAGAGGTTGTTGGTGACACAGCCACGAGGAGAGGGACCTTAAGATGTTTCTGTGTCTTTATGAAGCACATGGGAACAGACGGTGTTGTGTCCCGATGGTGCAGCTCTCCGCATGACGAGCATCAGTTAGCTTTGAATCTGCATCGATTAAAGAACACACTTCTGATCATTAGCAAGATGGAAAACAATAATATGGGTCTAGATATAAATGTAGGTATCATACAGACCAATTACAGCCCACTTCATTTTCCTCTTGCGTTTCCTTTTGTTTTGCAGATTAATAATTGCGCCGCAAAGATTCCACTTCACAGCATCCGTCAGCTTCCTCGCGATCGTTTAATTGAGAAGAAATTGAAGTCAATTTACTGTGAAGAGTGTTTGTCAGCTCATCACAAAAAAAAGGACAATGAAGTAAAATTTAATTTTTCCATTTCTTCCAAACTGCACAGAAGATTCTGTTCCTCTTTTGCCATCATCGTGCTATTCATATTCATATTCCTATTTCTCAAGCTTATGATAGACTTAGAAGGAGAAACAAAAGGTTCCGAAAGTGTAACCCTAGTTCTAGAAGCACAGGCAGAGCCCTCTACTGGACTCTATGGGTCCTCCAATCAGAGCGAGCTGCACAGAGCAGCAGGGGCTCCACCTGTGCTTCTAGAACTAGGGTTACACTACTGTAACCTTCCTTCTATCGGCTGTGTGGAGCCTGTGTGAGTTAGGAATGTATTTCCAACAACACTAGCATTAGTAGCAGGAGTACAAGGAGTAGAGGTGGTCAGGTGAAGAGGAAAAATACTAATACAAGTGTAAATATAAATATATAATAATGTGTATGCCTATTTGTGTTTTCTAGCTGCGCTTCTTCCCATTTTAAAACATAAGTCAACAATGTATTTGTCACGTAACTTCCGCATTTAAGTTACGTCATTTCCAGAACTGTTTTAACCTGAACCACAATCTTCTAGACCTAGCTGTGTCCTGAGGTTTATTTTGAAAAGAAGACCTTTTTGTGTAAGATGTCACACGAACCAAAAGACAATATTTGAAGCCATGAGCCGTTTCATTTACAACACATACACACATATGAAGGTTTGTATCAATGCTACAGACCATGAAACCAAGGTAAGCAGTTGGTAGAGTCTTGGTTAACATGCTGTGCTTCTTGGGGACTCTCCGGCCCAAAAGTGATCCAGAGCATCGCTGCCTTTACGGTCGTTTGTGTACAAATAGACCACCATGAACCAAGAGGTAGTAGATACTACTACTAGCTTTAGCTCCATCTGCAGTAACTGAGATTTCATTTCATCAGAGTATCACAATAAAAACTAGACCTTTTGATTGGACGTCCGGACCGCCGCAGCAGCTAGACTGCAGACAAACAGCGCTAGTCTGGACAAACATTACCAGAAGCCCTTTTTAATAAGATGTCCAAATAAAGCAGACCACCATTTAAGAGCCCTGTTGTCCACTACACCTCAATATTGCAGCCGAGCTATGGAAACACTGGCGCACTAACCTCAGAGCCTTATTGAGCACCCCCCCACCCCCCCTCCAGTTTGCGTGTTCAATCAATGTTGAACTCGTTCATTACCAGACGTTATAAGTAACGTTACACCTTCGGCTTTAAACGCGGTCATCGACCTGGGGTCCGGTTAATGATAGAAAAATGATATCATTCGCTGCGTTGCTTCTTTTTTTTTTTTTTTTTTTTTCCGTAAGCTGACCCCGAAAAGCAGACGGGGGTCTCTCCATCTTGACCACGTCGGCTATCGATTTCCACTGAGGATAATGACTTTTTATGTCTGTAATATATGAGGGGATGTTTGATGTAGGCTGATCTGTTTGCTCACTGTGGCCCACTTTCATTGCCATTGTCAGGGGAGTCGTATGGTGGAAGGCTAGAGGCGGGACTCTCTGTGGACATTGCTTTGCAGGCTTTTTTTTTCTTCACCTCTCATTTTAGTCAGCAGCTTACGTATCTGAGGCTCTGTCTCCATGCACAGTTATGCTGCTTCAGGCTTATTTAAAGTTGTCTATTTGTGTTTATCGCATGACAGTCGTTAATGTAAAGGTACGATTCCTTTATTAAGCGTCATAATTACAGCCACTGACTCTGGTTAACTACATTCTTATTTCGCTATGAAGTGGTAACCGTGAAAAATGAAAAATTACTGAAATAGCAACCCCATGAAAAACAGAAATGAATCCGTTTTTTGAGCGTGTTTTCTCATCGTATGTTTCAAAGTTTAACTTTAATTAGGTGCTTCTTAAAAGGTGCGTTTACCTTTTTTTTTACAAATGCTTATTTATTTCAAGGTTATGTGCTTTAATTTGCACACAAAACAAAATGCATCTGGAGCAGAACCAGTGTTGTAAAAAAAGATGGACGCCTATAGCACTAGTGCTTCAGAAGATGTGTCGCTGTATTCACACTTAAACAATGAAATCATTTCCAATCATAGAACTGAGTCCGGAGTCGTTTCTACCTGCGTGTGAAGGAGCGCACATCAATAACGGAAGTAATCATTTCCAAGGACAGAGGATTCGTTCCGTCTATTGTCTGGGCGCCGGGGCTCTGACCTCTGAACCCTTTGGCTGTCGCTCGGTTCTCGTTCCGCTTTTCACGCTCGTCTTGAGCAGCTCGGGACGAGAGCTCGTACCGAATAACCGGGCCGATGTGCTCCGGAAAAAATAGGCAAATATTAGAATCAATAGAACGTCCATCGTGTGTGCAATTAAGAAAGAAACACATTACGCATCAGTTATTCCTCCCGGGTTGTAATTTGGTCTATCTATCTACCTCTTTATCTCTGTCTCCATCGCTCGTTTATCTTGCATTGGAGTATAAAGCAGTATCTAAGCCCAGAGCAGTGTCTGCATATCTTTCTGTCACATTGCTTATGGCGCCGACAGGCTCCACAAATCACATGGTTGGGACATCCTGCTTGAGGAGGAAGGCGACCTCGAATGACTGGACAAAACCACGGTCTTAGAAATGAGGAAAAGAATGATTGGATATATTTGAAGGAAGTACGATGAAAGACGATGACGAAACAGGTTGAGAGAGGCCTTTTTTGACATTGACCTCTCACACACACACACACACACACACACACACACACGTATAGGAGTGTGTCCAGCAGCATCAACCGGGTTCGTCTGGCAGAGAGGAGAGAAATTAGCTCGGGCAGCATGTGGATAATGACCCTGCAAGTCTGGCTCGGCACCCACACTTGACCAAAAAAAAAAAAAAAAAGAACCCCCCCCTCCCCCCCATAACAGGGTTAATGGACGCATAGATTTTTCTTTCTTTTTTGTCGTCCAATTTATCTCATTCTTATTGGCATTACCCTTTTGCCTCGGCGCTCCGGCATCGGAGGAGGGGGAGGCCGGGTGAAACACGAGACAGTAATGAGATTTCGCAGACGTTGCACCATGTAGAATTTCTGATGATCATATTACACTTCGTCGATAACCAACAGAACGTATTAAATCAGGGCCTCCTCGGCGTAGCGGCGGATTGAGTGGCGTGATTACATGACCCAATTCTTTTTCTTTTTTTTTTTTTTTTTGTATGTGCTCTGTTAAAGTGGAGGTATACACACACACACACACACACACACACACCACACACACACACACACACAATCACACATTTGGCCCATTTCTTTTCAAATCAACCCATGTGATTAGATTGTCGGTAAAGCGTCACTCAACAACATCGTGTCGTCGGTGAGAGATGAGATGGTGAAGACAACAGGAACGTCTGAATCAAGTGGAATCACACAAGGTGACTCGTTTTCTTCTTGTGTTTTTGTTTTTAAACTCCCTACGATGTTCCTGAGAGATTGATATTCATTGAACACCGTTATGGGATCCAAAGGAATCCTGTATGAACTGTGCGTACATTTTAGGATCGTTTCAGTTCTTATTTAAAAATTCTTTGTTGAAAATAAAACTGTGACCACATCCTGTCTTTCATTGTGAATAGAGCTTCTAAGTCTTCGGTACATTTGTTATAAATGCTGTGTTGAATTCAGCTGAGGATTTTCAATGCTCTGTACATGTATTACATTACATTACAAGACGCTTCTATCCAAAGCGACTTACAGTTCAGTATCTATCTACCGCAGGCGCAGCTACGGGAGCAATTTTTGGGGTTAAGTGTCTTGCTCAAGGACACATTGACATGAGACTAGTGGAGCAGGAGCCGGGGATCGAACCGCCGACCCTCTGAAAGGCGGCCCTGCTCTCCACTTAGCCACGCTCACCCGTTTATTAAATTTAGGCATACACCTTCGGTGGGTAAAAGTCGCCGGATGTGAACTTTCCACCTTTTTAAACCGGCGAAAGATGAACAGTTAAAGGTGCACTTTTACAAACACAATCACACAAACCAATTACAGTTTTTAAGAACGCCTTTATTAAACATCCTCGATCGTGAATCGGGGGATTTGAATTCTCACCGTATGGCGCTTTGAAACAACCCAAACCTGCGGTTCTTTATTGAGGCTCGGCGGCCCATCCAATAACGCTCGCTATCTGTCACCGACCAGACGCGCTTGAAATAAGCAGGTAATATCTAGTGGCTTTTTACAGGCACATTACTGTAATAATTCCGGAGTGCCGCGTGTTGTCGAGTGGAGTGTTGTTCCGCTCATATTGCTCCCTGCTCCAATTTGACAAAGCCACTTAGACTCCTCCATGTTCACAGTCATTTCCACTTGGCCTGGAGTGGATTTAGAGCCACTGGAAATTAAGTGAGCAGGGATGACATCATCAAGCTGCTTCTGTGCGAGTGTGTACATGTATGTGTGTGTGTGTGTGTGTGTGTGTGTGTGTGTGTGTGTGTGTGTGTGTGTGTGTGTGTGTGTCTCTTTGGTCTTAAGGTGCGATTTCTGTGCCACTTTGTGTGTAAATGGCGCTTTGTGTGTGTGTGTGTGTGTGTGTGTGTGTGTGTGTGTGTGTGTGTGTGTGTGTGTGTGTGTGTGTGTGTGTTCTCTATACGTCCATGTGTGTGTTCAACATGGCGAGAGGCCTGTGGATTTTTATAGAGCCCAGGCTCTTAAGGTGCGTAAATTCAGAGGCCGACTCCATGACATCATGACGGATGAGTTAATCATATCAAAGTTTCATTGGATGAGTCACATGGGCCGCTAAAAACCTGCAAGAATTCCCACTCTGGAGGCGGCGCGGCGTCTTATATTTGGTCGCGATTAAAAAAAAAAAAAGAAACTCACCCCGCTTCAATTAGAAGCAAGCTCACTGCAAAGACGAGTAATTAAAGTGTAAAATATAGTGGCGAGCGCTCAGCTGCTGTGAGACTGTATTAAATCCTTTCTAAAGTTTAGTGGCCATTTTATAGGAGCAATCTATTGCAATTCAATATTAAGGCTCTGCTATAAAATGAAGCTTTTATGAAGTTTGTAATGTCTGAAATTGTGTGAAATGTTTAAATATAATGATGTTTGTTATTGAGTTCATAGTTACAGGAGGTGTTGAGCTGGACTGTGTACTTATATATAATGTACACATGTCACATGATTGAATATCAGACACAAACTGAACTACCTCGTCCAACTGATGGATGAACCTGAAGATTTAACTTTTTTTAACTAAGATTTTAGTCAAAATGACTTACTACCGTTATATTAATCATAAAAACTCATTTCATTTTATTTTCATCCCGACTGCAATCAATAAATCAAATAAAAAAATCCAGAACCTGTGGCTGTCGCAGAACGGTAATAAGCCCATCCAATCATTTCATTTGGGCCGAATGTAGTGATTGAACGGGCAACCTACCTGTCTACCTACCTGTCTACCTACCTGTCTACCTGTCTACCTACCCGTCTACCTACCTGTCTACCTACCTGTCTACTTACCTGTCTATCTGTCTACCCGCCTACCTGTCCACCTGTCTACCTGCCTACCCGTCTACCTGCCAACCCCCAACCCGTCTACCTGTCTACCCGCCTACCCGTCTACCCGTCTACCTACCTACCTGTCTACCCGTCTACCCGTCCACCTGCCTACCTGTCTACCCTTCTACATGTCCACCTGTCTACCCGCCTACCCGTCTACCCGTCTACCTACCTACCTGTCTACCCGTCTACCCGTCTACCTGCCAACCCGTCTACCTGCCAACCCGTCTACCTGTCTACCCGCCTACCCGTCTACCTGCCAACCCGTCTACCCGCCTACCTGCCAACCCGTCTACCCGTCTACCTGCCAACCCGTCTACCTGTCTACCCGCCTACCCGTCTACCTGCCAACCCGCCTACCTGCCAACCCGTCTACCTGTCTAACTGCCTACCCGTCTACCTGCCAACCCGTCTACCTGCCTACCTGCCAACCCGTCTACCTGCCTACCTGCCAACCCGCCTACCCGTCTACCTGCCAACCCGTCTACCTGCCAACCCGTCTACCTGCCTACCTGCCAACCCGTCTACCTGCCTACCTGCCAACCCGTCTACCCG
The DNA here is from genome assembly GCF_023349555.1 of Cebidichthys violaceus. Taxonomy (NCBI): domain Eukaryota; kingdom Metazoa; phylum Chordata; class Actinopteri; order Perciformes; family Stichaeidae; genus Cebidichthys; species Cebidichthys violaceus. The sequence goes on from NW_027176572.1 coordinate 159,947, forward strand.
CCTACCTGCCTACCTGTCTACCCGTCTACCTACCTACCCGCCTACCTGTCTACCCGTCGACCTGTCTACCTGTCTACCTGCGCTCTGCTATGGCACTCATTGTGCATCAGCGGAGTCGTCCGTGAGCTGCTAGAGAACTATACAGCCATGTTCGTTGTGAATGTTCATCGTGATGATTTGGAGCGAGGCCTGAAGGGACGGACGGTCAGTGTCGCCCAGTTTGCGACATTCTCGCTGAATTTAGCAACTTTTGGATCAGAGCTGTTAGCCGCTTTAATAGAGAAGGGTTGTCAACGCTCAGCTGGGTTCTTCTGTTAGATCGTTTATAAAATCTAGCTTACTCTTGCTAACGAATGAGTGTTTGATGAGTAAATTAAAGTGCAGAAATGATATGTTTTTACGACATGAATCAATAGCTAAGTCCAGTCTACCTGGCTGCTGAAGGACCTACTCCATCAACACCAAACACCGAGAGAAGTCAAGTGACTTCTCCTCAGTTGCTGCTGTCAGACCGCCGTCGGTCTCCAAACGCATTAGTTTATGTTGCCGCCATGAGACCAATTCACTCATAATTGGAAAGCGAATGTATTTCACTGCATTACATCACATAACAGTGGTGGGGTTATTGCTGCGCCGCGCTAACATAAGTGAACACGGGTCTCCTTTCTACCAACGAGACCTGGTTTTGGGGTGAAATAAGAGAGTTAGGTTCGGGGCAAAGAGGTTAAGATGGTTAGTGTTACGTCAAAGCTGCAGTGACCCGCTGACCCTGTAAGAGTCCTCGTTGGTCACAGCAGAAGAACAATGTTCTGCGTTAGTCAAGTTTGTGGGTGCAACATTATCGCAAACAGAATAATCTGGATACCAAACCCACTTTTGGGCCTGCGGGGCTGGAGGAAGGCAGCGGCCGTCTCATATTCACATCATGTCCGACAACAGAACTCACATTTCCTGCTGGCATGAAATCCACCCGCGTAAACATGGAACATGTTTACTGTGTTCATGTCCATTAAGATTTGATTTTTCTTACAGATTGCCACAAAGTGGGAGAGATAGAACAAGAAAATACACATCGCAGATCGTATTTGTTTCCTCCTGACAATCCAATTTACACAAAGACATGTACTCTTTGATTCATCGTCTGTCAGCAGGACACACGGTTTGAATGCATTCTGTGGTGAAATACACATACTTTAGGTTGAAAAAACAGACCAGATCAAGCGAAAGGTAAAGTAAAACATGTTATTTCTCTGTAGGGTTCTTTCCATCATGTCGCCAGACACTTATAATGACTATCCCGACTATCGATTAACGTTTAAAAAGCGACGTTTCCCTAAAAAAAAAGTGAGATTTTCAGAAAAATCTAATTAAGCTGAAATTGAATTGATAAGAATAAGATGTTGTGCCGGTAGGAGTTTGCCCTGAGAGTCTTCTAAATGATTAGTGTGTTCCCATCAAACCTGCCATCAGTTTGGTTTATGAGCTTCCTGTTCATAGCTCTTATTTCAAAGCTCAAAGGTTGGTAACTGCGTTGTTGAGGATGTTTTATGATGTCTAAAGTATAGGAACGAGAGCATTTTTTTGGACGTAAAATGGATCCATCCTCTAGGTTTTTGGGGGGAACTTTTATTATTCATGATTTATATTTCTTATTTTCTGTATCTACTCTCACGGATATATATATATATATATATATATATGCTGCACAGCAGCTTGGAGCTCAATTCTTCAAACACTAAACAAGTCCACTGGATGTATCTGATGGATCTGGCCTACCGCAGCACATCCTCAACTCCCAGGTCTGAGCCTCCCCGGGCACATAAACAAACCCTTCACAATTTACACTCGGCAATGCCCCTGACCCTGCATTACTTACTCTATCCGGCCGGCATCTGCTGCGCCGTGAGTCAGCTTCCTATCAGCCGCCGCGGACCCCGAGTCACTCCTGGCATCCAGGAAAAAGAGCGTGAGGCAGAGATCCCCCCACCGTGAGCTTAGCAAGAACTGCTGATCTCATCCCGCCGTACGCCTTTTTGTTTCCAGGAACAGTCGAGATAGTGTGTTTCACTTTCTCTGGGTGACTGTGGCAGCTGCGAGTGTGTGTGTGTGTGTGTGTGTGTGTGTGTGTGTGTGTGTGTGTGTGTGTGTGTGTGTGTTCACACTTTCCCTGTGAATCTCAATCCAAAGTTATCCGTGAGGGTATACGAGTGAAGGAAAGATAAGCCGGCTAAAAGTAATATTGCTTGCGTCACGACTCACATTACAGCTTTGCTATTCAGTCGTTTTTTTCGTGGTTTAAAAAGGAGCCTGAACCTGCTTTATTTGCTTTTTTTTCTCTCATCATCTTTATGTGCTTCAAAAAAAGAAGGACTGAATGGAGCACAGCCTTGCAAAGCCGACTGAAAAGGTGCGTGCTTTGTAGAAAAAAAAAAAAAAGGCTGAAAAGCCGAATATAAGGGATTCAGATGCCACAAGACATTTATTATCAATGTGGGAGCAGAGCACCATTCCAACACAAGCTTTTCACACAAAAACAAACGAGTTATCAAGAGGGAGAGGAGACACAGGTACCCTGAGCTCACGTAGAGGATCCAGTTCCATATATGAAGCCTGCATGCAGACGTAGTCACGAGGCACAGGTCCATTTTTAGACACGGCGCCGTATGCGCTGAGAGGGTCGTGCTCGGCTACAACAAACCCAACTAGGAGTTGTTTACAGAAGCTCTCCGGAGCTGATTCAACGCAGACGTACGTCTCCTGCAACAACGGGACATTTGTAAAGCGTCAAACAGCTGAACATCTCTGTTCAGCTCACAGAAACACGTCTGGTCTCTGGGCGGACGTGTTGGACTCGAACGTCTCTACGGCAAATAATTCCCCAATGAATGCCTCGAAATGCCTCAGCGGCCGATAATTCTGCCCCGATAAACATCGAGCGATCGGAGGGTCGGAGGCGATACGTGACAGCAGGAAGAAAGGAAGAGAAACCAGCCAAAGTTGACATCATCAATGTCTTTTTTTAGTGTTAGGGGCTGACAGGGTTGTGACGTTAAAGAAGACACATACGTCCCTTAAGTGCTGTAATTCTCTCCACTGTGAAGTCCCTTTGGAATGTTTTCCCGTTAGCGTTCCTTTTGTTAAAGGGGACACATCATCATGTTCAGGTTCACAACTGTATTCTGGGTTTTGTCTACTACTAGTGTTCTAAGAACACATTGTCTTCATCCTACTGTCTGTGTGATTATATCTCGATTCACCCTAGTCTGCCTCTTTAAGCCCAAACCAGTCTTGTTTAACGCTCCTTTAGACCCCAAATCCCAATGCCCCCCCCCCCCCCCCCCCCCCCATGAGGCCTTAAACCCTGAACTCTCAAGAACTTAACTGAGGTCACCTGGTGAGTGGTTGAGTGTGAGAGGCTGAGGGCTTTGAAATGGGACGGCACTTTGTTTTTAACTTTTTAACCTCCTGATTTGAACGTCTTCCGCGAGACGAGAGCAAATTGTCAAATAATCTAGTTACTTGTTTTTTTGGTCAAAACAGCTTCGATAACAAAATGTTTGATGAATGAATCTGTGTACTGAAGTCTTGTATTCCTCTGAAGTCATGTGATTTTATGAACCGTCTTTTATCCTTGATATTTCCGTTCTTTTCACGTCTTTAGCTTCCGCGGGTAACACCGCGTTTAACGTCATAACGCGATGAATTGTGGGTAATTCCCCCCGAGACAAAGAAAGTGTTCATAAAGGGCTCATAACTGGCTGGCGAGAGAGTCCTCAAACGCGGGACGGTTTGACAGTGGGACGGCCCTAAACCCTCGCGGACGTGACCCTAAAAGTCCATTAACTTGTTAGATTGGGATTATTCTATTGAGCCAGACTGTGTTGTCTTATTTCAGTATTCATGGGTTGGTTGGCACTCCAGAAACCCAAATTTACTTGAGTTTTTCATAATCCCCCCCCCCCATTACCCAGCAAATGATGCTTTCTGGGTAATTTAACAATACTGTAGTTTCAGCATTGTTTAATGACTTGACTAGAATCACAGCTTTGGCAATTCCTGAATGCTTTATTGCCGAGACAGTGCAATGAATTTCAAACTTTAATGTTTCGTTACAAAGTACTCGATATCGCCGGTGACTTATTTATGTCCATTCTTTTAGGCTCGTACCGCCGACAAAAACGGGGATTTTACGACACATTTTGTAGCGACGAGTCGACCGTTCCGGTTTCCTGTCGGTCCAAAAGTTTGGAAATTGTAACTGAAATTGCATAATATCACTTTAACGCCTTCACAGGTATGTAGATGAGTGTGTATATGAAAGGTTTCTGGGTGGAAAATAGAGAGATACAAGACGGAGAGTGCATATAAGAAAAAGATAACCACAGCAAAGATGTGCAGTTTAACAAACGTTAAAATGGAGAGCAAATTAAATGGAACCCATTAACGAAACAACAACTGCTGAAGGATGTCCAATGTGCGCCTGAATGGTGCAGGGATGCAACATAAAAGCGAGGATTCTCTGGGTCCTGTTTCTGGGTTTTCAGTGGCTTGAAATCCTTTATCATTAAAGAGCCATTTTTGCTCTGCAGCTCCTCACAATCTCCCAGCATTCAACAGCGATTGCAAAGCACCAGAGGCAGAGCCAGTCTGGGTCACCGAGTCTCTTTTTCGAGCGCCGCACAGTTACTGTAAGCATGACTAAATCCCTACCAGAGAGATACCAACAGCGAGTCCCCCATCGGCCCGCCTTCGCAGGAAACAAGTCCCCGAAGCCTCGTGCTCCTCGCCGGGGCCTCAGACATGTGTAATTAGGTATAAAATACAGCTGTGTTGGAGGGCGGGGCGGGACCGGGGGCCCGCCGGAACGCCGAGGGGAGCCGGGAGCTCGGGGGGGCCGTCGAGCCTTGAGCTGCCAGTGCACAGAGACAATTAGGTCCAAATGAAAAATTGATTTCCACTCATACTGAATGGATGTTAAAACAAAGCACGTAATAAATACCATCTGGTGACAGGCGGGAGTGCCGGCCGCAGCAGACGGAGCCCCTTGTTAGCCTCGGCAGCGCCAGCGTATCGATCGCTCGCGGTGACAAAGGCGACTCTAAACGGGGCGCAGAAGATATATAATACAATAAACATATCAGAAGGCCTTCGATTGTTGTACGTGGCAACATGTGCGTACAGGTGAATTGTTGCTGCCGGTGTCGGCCCGTTCACGGCCCGCCCGCCTGACCGTTAACGGAGCGAACGCGAGGATTGCATTGATCAAAGTATCGAGTCGTGCACCAAGGTTGCGCGCTCGCGTGTTGTTCGAGGCCGGATCACGCGTATGAAGATATGAAGTTATGCCCGACCCGATTCAGCAGCTCGTCCTCATGGGGGCGCTGAAAGTGAAAAATGGGTCACAAGATCATTTCACCAAGGGTTTAAAGACACCACAGGTGAATGGAGTATACAAGAAAACTTGATTAAGGTTATTTATTTTCTGATATTGAATAATTAGAGTTACACACAAAGCATTATCTAATGGTAACTTGTGATGAATTTAGGCGAAATCTACGGACGCAAAGTAGTACAATAAACACCTAAATGTGTATTTTATGATATGGAGACAACATAGCCCAAAAAAATGAAATAAAAAGTGTTTTTGCCTGGAGTGTCTCCCTTTAAAACAAATGAATGAAATGAAATATCAGACACATTTACATAAAATCATAACCGGTGATGTTTTCTTAAATCATACAGAACTGTTTTATTTTGTATTATTGCTCCAGTGAAGCTACACACATGTGTTACTGGACAATCTTCAGGCACCAATGTGTGGAAAAAATGAAAGTAAAAGAGATGCTGGTTAGTGATATTTGATGAATAAAAAAAGGGATTCAATGGGATGTAAAAAGACATTTTGCTGAAGCAGTTTATCACCTGACATTTCTCTGCGTTTCATTTCCTCACATCAAAAAGCCTCCCTTGTCTTTGTGGCAACGCCGCGTTGTCGCACTGAAAACTGAAGAGGGTCCTCTGTTGTTTTTTTTTTAAACACTCCGTCCTCCGCTGAATCCGAGGAGGGATGTCTCCCTTGAAGCGATGCAGAAGAGTCTTGATAGCATCACTAATCTTAGAGGGCTTTATGCACTTCCTATACCTCAGTAAATCAAGACCGAGCATAGATCTTCAAAAGACAGAGAGAGAGAGACAGAGACAGAAACAGAAAGGGAAACATGAAAGACAGACGGACAAAAAAGGACACGGTGGAGATACGAGGGAGAGACAATGAAAGGGAAAACCACAGAGAGAGTGAGACCATGAAACACAAACTACAAAATGGGTGAATGTGCATCTCAAGGAGCCTTTGATAAACGTCGGCACGATCACGTTTGAGGCAAAGCATACCGGAGAGACGTCCAACAGCTGCTTCAGGATCACTGTCAAACATTCACAATGTAGGAATCGTGTGTATATATATATATATATATATATATATATTATATATATATATATATATATATATATATATATATATATATATATATATATATATATATATATATATATATATATATATATATATATATATATATATATATATATATATATATATATATATAATATATATATATATATATATATATATATATATATATATATATATATATATATATATATATATATATAGAGAACACAGAGTGTTCGCTGCTTCGCGTCTAATTAAACACTTTCTTTACTTTAATCTGCTCCACAGTGCAGCGACGCACTTAATCAAGACTCTAAAGGAGACCCTTTCATCAAACCCTTTGAAGGTGGGTCCGTTTTTTTTTGTTTTGTTGGATTTTGTTTTTTTTTTTGTTTTTCATGCATTCATATTTGTAAAGCAAACAGCACCTAACTGTTTTAAATATGTCTTTGAGACGGGAGATGAAAACAAAGGAATCCATTATATCTGTGTGTTTACTGACACGCAGCATTAATGAGAGATCTCAGCGGCCCGATCCGAAGAACCGAGTTGACTGGAGCCGAGTGAGAGAAGCAGGAGGAACAAGGAAGGAAGCAACTGCTGAGCGCTGTTGCAACCAACTTTTAAAAAAAAAATAAAAAGACGCAGTCAAGACGCTCTCCTTGCTCCTGAGACTGGATTGGAAATGCAGACGCATGCACAAACTCGGGTCACTGGCGCACCAGGAAACCCGTTTGCAATTCTGACAACCCAGAGTTCAACCATCTCCCATCTTTTTAACTCAATTTCTCACAACAGAAGAAGAAGAAGAAGAAGAAGAAGAAGGTCAAACGAGGAGAATGCTCGGCCGTTGTTTCGATGTTGCAGTTTTTTCGTCATGAAAATAATTCAATTTGAGAAGCAGGTGACAGCGGTCGACCATTGTTAAAGTCAACACAGCTGAATCGGATCCAATCTGTTTGGTTGATAGAGATGCGGCAACGCAACTCAGCTCTTTGGGGGGGGGGGGGGGGGGGGTGTGAGTGAGTTTAGGTGCTTTCTAGCTGTCCTCAAAGACTCCTGAGCACTAATTAGAACGTCACATATCAGACAGTAAATAAGAATTTCTTACAACTTGTAGACTTGCAAGTTTTAACAGGTTTTTCTTTCAAACAGCAACTTAATAATTGCACATTGGAGGGATGGATGGTGCTTAGAAATAAGACGGTATCAACAGCAGGAGTCGACAAGGGTCAAACATAACGGCTCATTAAATCTCTTTTTAAAAGCAGCAGACGGTTAAATTGTTCCGTTTGTGATTTGTGCGTCATCCAGTGGAACCGGAGAGAAGCTCGTGGTTCCCGGAAAAAAAAAGGAGAGACAAGACACGGAAAAAAAAAAAATCCATTGATATAATTTAATATCTGGGACGTTTCCAAACTCAGAGGACGACTGCGGTCGCCATTGTCCCACCGACGGTCTAAATTAGAGGCACCTGACTCGACGCTCACGCGGGGCGTTCAGGGTGTGTTTACGGCCCGGTAAATCAGATCGGCTATCTGCCTCCCAGCATATTGCTTCATGGGTATTTAATGAAATACACATTTTATTAATCCATCCAGGAGGAATGTGGGTGTAGTCGGCTGGAGGATGACGTCGGCTTAACCTCCCTGCATCGTACTGAGCCTTTATGTGGAAAACACAACTCGTCCGCCTCTCTAGACCCAGTGTTCTCTCTCAACAGGCTCTAGATCACACTACTCCCTGAGACTTGCTTGATTTTCTGCTCAAAAAGCTGCAGGTGCATTGCTGAACATGAACGGAGGAGAAGTCCAATAAGCTCCAGATGATTTGGATCACCTAACGATTGAGGGGCTGCAGCTGTGAGCCGGTGGGCGGAGTTCTGGGTAAAAAGGCTCCAGGAGTGGAGACGCTGGAGCACATGTGAAGGAGGCTTACGAGAGGCAGAGACGTTTGAGCAGGTTTCAGGACAGTTGTCTCAGAAGCTCTCGGGTGTGGGGAAAGCAGGAGAAGCATAGACACAAAAATAACATGCACTTGTGTCTATCGGGTGGGCGGAGCTCCAGTGAAGCAGAGCTATAAAGAGCCGATGATGATTAACACAAACTAAACAAGCCTACCATACCTCATACACCTGGAGACACTTGGTTCATTGTTTTGGTAGTTTGTTTTTTATATAAGCAGAGTTTGTCTGTATTAATGCGACTAAGAGGAACATCTTTAAGTTGTTCTGGAACAAATAGTACCAGAAAAATGGTCTTTGTTCCTACTTCTGACATGTGCATCCAAAACACATGGATTCATCGTGTTCTTTTTTTGGTGCATCTTTAACAAATATGTAAATGTTTTACAAGCAAATTGCTTCCAAATGTCTTTTTCTTTATGCAATTAAGACCTTTTTATTTTTACCCCGTGTGTGTGTGTGTGTGTGTGTGTGTGTGTGTGTGTGTGTGTGTGTGTGTGTGTGTGTGTGTGTGTGTGTGTGTGTGTGTGTGTGTGTGTGTGTGTTTAAAGTTGGCCGTGACTTACAGAAAAAGGCTCTGTGACGTTTTTTTCTACGCTCTCGTTTCTAAAACTGGCTTGTAGCCATTCTGAGGCTCACCGCACCAATTTTTAAAACGGATTCTGATAAATGTTTGTCTAAATAAAACTGCAACCTTCCCCACAAACGCCACACTCGCAGTTCTTCTTCCTCTTTCCACACATGCACAAAAATAAACGCACTCAGGGACCCGCAACCTGCTTTTTACTGCTGCTAATTGCGCTACATTTTCACATTCATTAACACTATTTTGTTTTATTAATATCGCTGCACTGCTTGTTTACTTATCTGTTTGTACCTTGCGTCTTGTTCTGAACCTGTTGGGTTTTTTTTTTGTATCTTTTGTTGTTTCATTCCAGTTTGTTTCCCACCGGGGACCACGGAAACACAACGTTGTCCATGTACTGCACTGCTCCGTATATAGAAGCATAACAATAAAGTCTCTTATGTCACCTCATGGGAACACAAGTCCTGCGATGAACCTGCATGACCGATCATTCATTAATGAGCTGTGGAGGGAGGGGGGGGGGAGGGGGGGGCAGAGTTCCCAGCATCTACGTAGGAAGCCAGAAATGCCCTCGGGACTAAATGACAGTGATACTGAGTATAGGATAACATGACTGACAGACGGAACCAAGAGGCATGATGGGAGAAATGTTTCCATGCGGGTACAGGAGAGGGAAAAAAACCCCAAAAGCTTTGGTGTGAAGCTTATTAGCCTTTTGTATAAGACAATAAATATGCTTTTTGTGTGCTAAATTAAGCTGCAGCTGTAAAACACCTGATTTATGAATTGGTGTAAATCCTTCTTTATCCGCTCAGCGTGTCTTTTAGTCCTCCTTGTTATATGTTCCGTTGCATTATGAATGTCACTTTCGGTCCCGGCACCTGAACCGATAAATCTGATTGCTACCCGGTGACGGTAATGTGAAGCAAGACGTGACGGAGCGCTGAATCATCCTGTTGTTGCCGAGAGGGAAAACTCCCGCATCTGTGTCCGTTTGAGTGAAAATCCCTTCCAGGTTCCTGGCACCTTCTGTTGAGGTGCCAGGAAATCACGAAACACAAGGGTGCTCTTACCGCATGTGAACGCGTCTCCCTCACAAGTTAATTACAGCAGGTTTGCTGCGGCATCATGGGAAAAAAAAACCAACAACAGCACGCGGGACAATTGCGTCCCATTAGGGCTGCAGTGAGATGCGTTTGAACTTGTTGTTTTGGCGCCGAGGGGGGTGGAAGCGAGTTGGATTCTTGATACAATCTGACTTGGATCATGTGAGGTAAACACAGAGGAAACACGTTATTTATTTACAGGTCTGTGGTTGTTTTTTTTACTGCTGTTCCAGAGATTGAACGGAGAACTGATCACCAGAAGTGATGATGATGATGATGTTGTTGTTGTGGGAGGGCCGTCGCAAGTGCGCCCCCCCCCCCCCCCCCCCCCCCAAAACGGTTTCACCGCAGTGATGTATCCCTTCTTTGGAAGTTAGCTCGCTGCCATGAAAGTCAGTCTAAGTAATTGCAGATATTGGATGTGACCAAAAGAGGAGTGATACTCCCGGGGCGATATTTGTACATCGTTCAATCCTGAGCCAGAAATCAATTGAAAGCAGTTCTGCTGTGCATCCTAACAGAACACACCGTAAACAGCTCGTTTACACACACACACACACACACACACACACACACACACACACACACACACACACACACACACACACACACACACACACTAGGAAGAGATGCTAGTTCACATAAGAAGTGGTCATAAATACAGAAAGAGCACAGCACTGATTGAGGTGGATGTTTAGGGAGGCTGAATATCTACTACTTGGATGAGGTGCATGATCACTTAAGATCTGTAATGCTTCATTTCATTTAAACTTGCATGTGCCTATATCTCCTACCAAATTCTAAAATCTATAAAAGTGTGTTTTTGTAGAAATATAAGACCATTCTGGGGAGAACTGGTATGTCTACCACAGTGTATTTTTTTTTGTGATGCGACCATTAGCGGGATGCCAAAGTTTGGAATGTGTTTGAATTCTCCCCAAGTCTGGTTTTAGAAGTCTAAGTCCACGTCCCTGATTTTTTTGCACTGATTCAAAATATGCCTGTGTGGTAATTTTCTCCCTGACGGCTATTTTGCCAGATGGAAAAACAACCAATCAGAGCTGGAGTAGGTGGGATTGGGAATGGTGTTACCATCCAGGGCAAAAACACAGCTCTGAAAGTTAATCTTAAATCCACAGACGTAGCAACGTGTGCTACTGGTAGTGAAGGGAGATGTAATGTAAATTCATGCTACAGGGTGGCATTAATTTTAAATCTCTCTGGTTAAAGTTCCACAGGTGAATTTTTATTGTGAAGTTCAAGAGGTTTTGGGATTCATCCTTCTTCAGGTTTTTTCCTCAGGTCGGATAAAATATATCTAACTTTAAAAAGCAATGCCTGTCCGTGTGGATGCCATTCGCATATCTCTGCAACCGCTGATCCAATCTACTTCACACTTGGCAGATGTATTACTGGGGTCCCGAGGGAGTCCTGTGTCAAATATGGTGCAATTTGGTCATATGGTGGCGCTATAACAACACACTTTTTGGTCTAATGTTTGAACCATAAATGCAGGAAACCAACTTTCCTGAGGTCTAGAGGAATCTATTCATATAAGCCACGCCCCCTTACGTCAAGATCGATATCCCGCCATTATGAAGTGTGTCCAAATCCGTTTTGTTTTTTGTACTTCTCCTCCAAACATTTTAAGCAATTGTCAACAAATTTGGGACAGATCAGTGATGGACCAAGCCAGAAAAAAAAATCCTTTTTGGCCATAGCTGGCAGTTATGCTAAAAGTGACAAAATCTAAAAATACCAGATCTCCTGAACGCGTTGCAACCCCATTTGGTGGACATTGCAACCCCATTTGGTGGACATGTAGTGATCTGGCCACCCATTGGCCAAATGGCATGTTTGGCCAATGGGTGGCCACATCACCACCGTAGCATCATCATCTCTCTATGAATCAAGAAATCTCTGTCTCACTGTTTGTCATTGGCACATCAATAGAACTCTCCGGCTGATCTACTTAACACTTGGCAGGTGTATTGCTGCAGACCCGAAGATATGCAATGATGGAAGTTGTTGCAATTTGGTCACGCGACATGTTTAAATATTGATAAACTGTGGATACAGGAGACCAGTGGTCTGTGCAGCATCTAGGGCTGCCCTTTACAGGCCTCGGCTTGTTGACTGCAGTTCATTTTTGCTTCTGGATACTAGATGCACTAATGCTACGACCAAACAGTTCTTCACTTCCTTGGTGTCAGCGAGCAATGAGCACCTCTTGACAACGCTGCAGGCAACGCTTCCAGGGAAACAAGCGATCGGTCACATGCTTAAAAAAGAAAGGAAGAAAGGAAGACTGGGGGCTTTCTCCTCTTTAATAAGGCATAAAAGCTGCGGTAGTGCATTGAAATGATCTACAAAGACATTGGGGTTTATCCCAACAATAGGAATTCATAAGTCTTTGAGGACCAACTGATATTTTAGTAATCCATCTGGGAGACACGGGGGTGTAGTCTGCTCAGGGATGACATCAGGGGCACCTCCCTGCATGATATGAGTCCATCATAGCCAGACTCTATCAATACCGGCTACTTTCTCAGCCAAAACCAAACATGACTATCAGCTGATGCATTTTGGGGTTCACGGCGGTGTCAGTGGTTCAGTCAGCAGTGTGGCGCAGTCTCCCCAACAGCATACATACGGTTTGCCTATAAGGCACTCGCTCTTTCTTTAAATGTGCATGCCTAACAGTGTATACAGAGCGTACAATATGAAAGATTGTTTCATTCCGGGGAGACTCAAAGAGGGTGTTTTTAAAACATGCTCGTACTGTATTCGGCTTGCTCCAGGCAGCCATTGGTAGCCACCTTATTGAGATGGGCTGTACAGCAGACGTCATGATTCCCATGAGTTTGTGTCCGAGGAGAATTGATTAGATGTTTGGTGGTGATCCAGATCTGCGACGTCTGATTACAGAGATGATCTTTTCACGGCTCTGTAACTATTAAAACAGACAGGGGTGTAGACCTGATCCACATCCAAAGAGGAGGTCCGCAGGCTCCACAAATCAATTGATATGAACCTTGATCATCTTTGAGTGCACAGAAATATGAATTCTGCAGTTATTTCCTTCCTTTTTATCTCATGTTTTATTTTGTGTATGTTACTTTCAAGAGAATACCCACGATGATAATAAGCAATGCATTGTGGGTATTTTTTAGGACTTTGCTTTCCCATTTGTTAAATAAAACATGCTTTTATGGATCATCATAATCCCCAAAAAAGAAGGTTGAGGCTATTTTTCTAAAACCCGACCACTGAGGTGTCCCTTTGTTTACTGGTGACTTCATCAGTCTGTGGTGTGTATGACCATGTCTGTTATTGTGCACACTTAATCTGAACCTTCATCCTCCAGTCATGTGGAAATTCTTGCATCACTGTGGATGATGTTCACCAACGAGCTCGGACAAGTCGGGCGTTTCGCCATCTGCCCGCTGTTGAATAAGTGCCAGGTGTTCTTCTTCTCATGAGCTGGTGGAGACCAAACCTGAGGAAGAAGCAGAGGGAATATTGGACTTTTCATTCATCAGGTGGACGCGAACATGACTCTGAAGGACTGACGTTGCATTGCGTCTGTTTTAGATGATTGTTTGGCTTCCTAGTTGTCCATAATAATTAGATCAGCAGGAGGTATATCAGACAGCTTACCTTTAAAAACATATTCATCTTCTTCAATAGGTTTTTACTAAAAATGAACAGCGACGTTTGTGACCAGCTCGGGACCTATTTGTTGCGTGTCATACCCGACCCGATCTCTCTTCTGTCGCTACTTAATAAAGATGCAAAAAAATGTAATTTATAAGTTCTTTTTTTTGTGCTTTTTTCATGCATAGATGGTGATCGGTTCTGTGCAGGTGTCTCGTCAACATCTGTTGTTGCTCACTTCCGGCTTTTGCATTTGTTTGACACTTCTCATAAGTAATAATAAATCCCATACCTCGTATTTTTGGGGATGGAAAATCTCCAACCAGCCTTGTCCAGAACAGAAAAACTCTGGGGCGACTCTCTAGTCCTACTGAGAATTAGAAGTGACGTGGAAGTGTTCGCATTCAGCGAGCGTTGTTCTGACCCAGTTTGTGAATCTGTGCCACTATATCTGCAGTATATTAATCTAAACTGTCCAACAGACCAAACCAGGGTATATAAGATGCACCTGAACCAGAACGTTGAACCTCTGACCCCCTTTCATTTTTAGTCTTGTAATTTATAAACTGTGAGTAGACGTTGAAAGGTGTGGGATTCAGTTTTACTAAGTAGTCAAATATTCTTACTTTTTTTGTCATTTCTTTGCCCATAAAATACATTGAATCATGTTGTATCCCAGATCATAACTGTGGTTAGAAAGAGGAAAAGCCTTTGTTACACACTTTAGACCATCGACAGATGACAATGATACCCAGGCTGCTGAAGTTATATCAGGGTTAGCAGCTTTATGTATGACGACGTTTCATTGCTGTGATCATGAAGGGAGCTGTCGTATCTGAGGTTGATGTCATAACCCAATATCTGATATTGTAAAAGAGATGCAAAACACCAGACCTAATGATGCAACATTAGTCTCAATCAACATGGTGTCTTGTGTTTCCCTTCTTGTCAAACTCGGCATCTCCGCAAAAGACAATAGTTCCTGCAGGAGGACGTGAAATGGATCTGAAACGCATAGAGTGGAACATGCATGCATGGACATACATCATCTCCCACGCAAGTATGACTACGTGCATCCATGTGCAAGGGGGGGAGGGGTGGAGGGTGGAGGAGGGGGTGGAGGATGGCTGCGGGACGGTGAGAAAGGCTGACAGCACCAGTGGAGCAGCCTGCAGCGTTCTGTACATGAATTAGCTCACCTCGCATGTCTGCACAGGGGAACCGGGTCGTGCTATCGGAGTCGATGCAACCCCCCCACCACGCCCCCCCCCCCCCCCACCCCACGAGGTGACAAGTTGATTTGCTTCATAAAATCCAAATGACCTGGTTTGTCTTATACCCACTGACAAATGCCCCCCCCCCCCCCCCCCACATGGTCCATCATTAACTTGTCAATCACACGTCTGGTTTTCTGGAGATGGTGAGGAAGTATGATTTATCGTGGATGCCTTCAATTGCATAACCGGCTCATCAGGTCTGAAGTGTATTGTTCAATATGCTCAATATTCAATATCGTACGTTCATTCATTCATCCATTCATTTTGTAAATTGAGCCTGTGAACATGAGATTTATGTAACGTGCCGCAGACGTTTCGCGGTCGTCCTCGTCGGCGTGTCTGCGCAGACGATCTGCTGCAGGAATGAATCTAATGTGGCAAAGTTTGAAAAGATTGTTCGGACTGCAAAGCGAATGAGTGAGTTCACCAAAGGTGCAGAATCATGACACACCGTGGGCGACCGCGGACCGGCTGAGCCAAATCTCACGCATGTCAGAGGAGCGCTGGCATGTCGGCTCCTGCAACCGTCTATATATTATTTATTTTTTTTCTCACAGCAACACCTCGTCTTCAGTTTCTCAGGGACAAGCAGGCACAGGCCCACATTACGCCACCGCTAATAACAGAAGCTGGAATCAAGCCATGGGAAAAATAAATCTGTAACACTTTACTGTGGCTGCGTTCCAGCCAGCCGTGAAGTAATCACTCCACATTCTCGTAAACGGCCTTTCTGGTGCGGTTTGGTTTGCTCTTCTCTATCATGTGCTGGAACACAATAGAGGTTTACTCTACAGATTATGATTCGTGATTAGACGAGATTTTGTTTTGCAGGACGAATCCTGGGCTTTTTGGGGGAAACTTGCTTTCACAACAGAGGAAAAAGATGCAAAACTGCATCATTAGAAGATCTAAAAGATTAGAAATCACTGCTTACTTCATGGACGGGTCTCTGCTCAGAACGACGCACAAACACGGCAGCAAAGGCTTCAAATCAACAAAACAAGAACAAATTAAAAACTGAGCTTTTTTTTTTTTTTCCCCAATGAATCTGAAGATTAAACGTCTATATGTACAGACACAAACAGCTGTTTCCAAAAGCATGAGTTAAAACTGAAGATCAGATGACTGGTTGCATTCACACTGAATTACTGACTGTCAGACGTTAATGCAAACGAGTTTTTATTTGAACGTAGAGCGTACTGGCTGTGAGGGAGAAAATGATTTCATTAAAAGCCCGCTGGGTTCTGTCACACTGTCGTTCCATTATTCACCGTCTACGGAGCAGCTCCGAAGCGTTTGTCTCAGGATGACATCACCGTCTGCTGTTCATGTGATTCCACAGAAATGTCCTATCTGTGTCTGATCACGGCGGAATACGTGACGTCAATTTCACAGTGGATTTTCCCCTTCTTTCTTTTTTTTTTTTTTTTTTAATTTGCAGCTTTTCCTCTGTGAGCGACTGATGCAGATCAAGGTCCTGACCTGAAGCGTGTCGGTCACAATGATGAGCTGTCATGTAGCCCGAGGCTGAAGTCGCGCCTCTGCAGGCGGCTGCAGCTGCAGACAAAGAGAGTCGTTGCTTTGTGTTCTGGAACTTTTAGCTTTGCCGTCTTTTATTTCTGAAGCGCTATGACATCCCTCCTCTCAGTTAATGACTATCATCTATAGAGCATGTATATAAGAAGCAGATGTAACGTAGACATCGCCTGTTGGTTTGTGGACTAAGGTTTTGAAGCATCGAGTTCTGAGTTCAGGCCGACATATCGAAGGGATCAAAGAAGGGACCAACACACTATGAAAGGGTTAAAGTTCTAAGACAACGTCACAGACAACCCGCAGATCCGACGCTGTCGTGGTAGGGACCCGTCAATCAACGTGTAAGCCCCGCCCCCTAAATTGTCCCCTGTTTTATGGTCTGTTTGACTCTAAATGAAGCATAATGTACTAAATGAACATCCTGCTGTATTGAAGAAGACTGTAAACTAGAGATTGAGACCATAAACTCATGTTTACAATGTTTACTGAGGGAATAAATCAAGAGAAAAGTAGAGTCATTTTAGACTAGACTTCTATACAACCAGAGGAGTCGCCCCCTGGTGGACACTAGAGAGAATGCAGCTTTAAGGCACTTCAGCATTGGCGTCACTTTTCTGAACCGGATGTTGCTGCCTGCTATGATCACATCATAACACGAACAGCATCACTGAAACACTGATGGAAATATATCCTCAAAAGTTGCTTTAATAACCATGAAAAAGTTTGTAAGTGTTGGTGGCAAATTTAAAATGCTAACGAGCTAACGGCTTTTGGCCACAATGGTGAACTATTCATCAGCTTATGCTCATTTTGGACCACGAGATGAATTTGACTTTATGCCACAACGCATATTTATATCTTGGCACGAGATTAAGTAACCGACAGTGGGTGTGAGGCAACGCTGCAGGAGTGAGTCACCGCTATTCTAGTCTTCATGGTTTGCCTCGCAGTAGAAATGCCTTGTTTATTTGCCCTGGATACACACGCCTGTCACCATTCAGTTCCACAGGTGTCTGGGTGTGCATGCCGCTGCACTGCGTTGGCAGACAGTTTTTGCTACTCCATGAGAACGGTGTTTGCTTAACTTCAGGTAAACTCCACCCAGGCTTAACAATGGCTTTAGGTCGTCCTCGCTTCAGCAGCACCACACTATGTCAGGACTTACTTTGCACCCTGTCATTACTGCGCGTATTCACGGCGCTCTTACTCATCGTTTAACATTTCATTCAATCTTCTTTACGATCGTGACGATGGTGATTTAAGTTGCACGTCTCCCGTGTTCTCAGAGTCCGATAAGGTCTTCTTAGACCGCCGATATCAATTCTTAGATCTTGAGGGTTTAAGCACAAGAAGGGACACGAACCGGCCAAATGTTTTCCAGCTAAAGAGAGAGAGAGAGAGATAACGGGATCACGAAAGGAACTTCACGGGGAGATTTAAGTCGTACAGTGCATGGGTGGAAAATCCTTAACAACCGTTGACATGCAGCAGGTGTGGTCTCATCAAATCCTGATACCACAAGTTAGGAGCCTGTTGTGTACATTTGGAAACACCTTTGCACCAATTCCAAGAATCTCCAGCATTGGTTGTTTGATGGACCATGAACGTTTTAATTCAAATAAAAAAAGTGTCAGGTAATTAGAGAGAGAGGGAGGTGCAACAAAAGGACTTAGTTAGGAAAACGTCATGTAAAATAAGTGTTCATTACACAGCCTACATGCCGGTAATCAAGTGCGTCCATTAAGTAACAAAAGTAGGGTTTAATAAGTCAACGTTGACTTTTACACAGGACTCCAACAGGGTGAAAGTCCTGTGTTTGTTCATCCACCCCAGCCTCCCTCCTTACACACACTTATTTTCCGTAGGTGTGTGGGAACAGTGAACGAGAACAGCCTGAGCAAGTGGTGTACACGGAGTTGTTAAAGACGCACAGCTGCTGCTGAACATGTCACCGTGAGAGCGAACCAAAAAAAAAAAAAACGTTAACGTTGTGCGCCGTTAAACGACGAGCTGAGAGCTGAGAGCTCAGTAAAACCGAAGGGGAGCTTCTAATTCAGGGGGTGATAATTCTCCGAAGGCTCGTCGCGTCTCATGTCGTCACACGTTAAGTTCTTATTGTAAAAAGATTGACGATAGCCGCTTTAACGGCATGTACGCGTTGTCGGCGTGAGTGTAAGTACAGCGACAGAGCCTGAGACAGAACATGCACACTGTGGTTGACCCGGTCACAACCCTTTAGACGTGTGGAACCGATGACCACGTGTCACAAGAAGCCACTGTTTGCTTTTTGAGGGATTAAGACGCCACTGAATTGGGACGCGCTCACACAATGACCTCCAGAGATCTGAGGAGACGCTCGTCTAATAGACGGCAGAATGAGACACGTGCAAACATTTGCAAGCGTTATGCAAAACTTAGCGCGTCCCTAAATCCTGCTTATCTCAAGTGTGTTTCTGTGCGTGAGCGTTTAGGCTCTTTCAAACCTTCACAGTATTGATATTAAATGAGGGGGGGGCCTTATGTAATTTCTTTATTAACCCCAAAACCCTTTTGTGTTTCATGAATTTCATTCACATTATGAAATGAAATGGTTCATGATGAGATGATTAGTGCCCTGCGGCTCTATTTCCATTATGTCCAAATATATTGAATTATTGTTTTATTAAAGAAAAATCTCCTATTTCAAAGAAAAAATAATAATTTTCCACAAATAACATACATTACACATTGTTCTCCACTTGTTGTGAATGGATGGACTTTTTTTATTCATGCCTTAGTGTATGTGTGTGTGTGTGTGTGTGTGTGTGTGTGTGTGTGTGTGTGTGTGTGTGTGTGTGTGTGTGTGTGTGTGTTACCAGTGCATGTGTGCATCTAATTCGTAATTGGTCCATGCTGGCAGAGGCACCTGTAAGAGATCCATCTCCTCCACAGGCAGACGGGCCGAGCGGCGCAGCATCTCCCACACAGATGGACGTCGCAGCGAGCGGAGCTGTCCATGCAAACCCCCCCTCCACCCCTCACCACCCCTCCACCCCTCACCACCGGATGGCGCATCGCAGCGGGAACATCGTTTCACATCGATCCCCGACGAAGGCCCGCCTTCCTCAGCGATGACATCTAGATGATGTGTATCATTGGGTGAAAGGCGTGGTGAGAGTTTGCTTTAGTGATGGAGGAATTAGCCTCTCGTGCCAATAATAATAATTTTTGTTTTACTGTGGGAGGTTGTGACATTGCGTGTAATTTAGTGTCTGCATGTGTGTGTGCCAGGAGCAGAAAATGACAGTTTAACTACGCCAAATCCATATACAAAACACCGTTGTTGTTTTTTTGGGCATTTTAACAATCGCAGTAAACTCCTTCATCCTTCATCCGTCACTTTAAATATCTGATAAGAACAATAATGAAGCTACAGTTGCCTCTCTGCATCACACACTCGTGAAATTGCTCACGTGGCATTCCGTACTCTTAAGTCACGCCAAAGACAAATAATCAAGCTCTAATAGAATCATAATTTGCATACGCTTTCTGATCGAGGTCTGATTGCAATCATTTAAAACAAACAAACACGGATATTACTTTTTTTTAATAAACCATGACAACGTGCACATCATCAGCAAATGTGCAAATAACATATCTCTTTTGTTCTACTGTATGATCAGTGTTTATCTATTGAAATTGTAAAGTCGGAGTAGGCGAGGTCATGCCTCCGCCATAGTATGAAAATATAGATTGCGATTGGGAAGGTCAGGTTACATCATTTTACATATGAATTAGCCATGTGCTGTGCATGTGGGGTTGTTGTATTTTTTTAGCAATGGTTCCAGAGAATAATGGGTGTTTTGAAAAATGTTTCATTGAACCGAAATCCTATTTGTCCGACGACCTGTTATCCAAAAAACAGATTATTGGGTTTTTGGAATAAAGGGCCATCGGACCAATGGCATGGCACCGGTGGAGGTACTGATCTGGAGAAGCATAGGGCTGAGGGAACATGGAGGGAACATAGGGTTGGAGGGAACATAGGCCTGAGAGGACATAGGGTTGGAGGGAATGTAGGCCTGAGAGGACATAGGGTTGGAGGGAACGTAGGCCTGAGAGGACATAGGGTTGGAGGGAACGTAGGCCTGAGAGGACATAGGGTTGGAGGGAACATAGGCCTGAGAGGACATAGGGTTGGAGGGAACATAGGCCTGAGAGGACATAGGGTTGGAGGGAACATATGGTTGAGGGAACATAGAAATGTTCCCCCTCTGTCACCCATTTTTGCAATATATTGTCGATACAATTAGTGTTAAGAAGCTGATGTCCTATGTTTACAGAGACACATAAAACGTGGGTTTGCTCCCCACATCACCAAGCTCAGTTTTGTGCCGCAGCGCTGCAGGGTTATTACGGCATTGTTAGTGGAGAGATATGATGGAGATAATGAGGTAAACATTGGTGTGTTGCACCCACACAGAACTTGTTGAGGTACAAATAACTATCACAAGCTGGTTTGAAACATTGCTCTTGTGGTTTTCTAGAGATGTGTTGAACATCACGATAAAATGTAACAGTTGGGTGAAGGCTGAGATGGAAACTTAATTGATAATTCTGGCAACTTATGTGGACTCATAACACCGCAACGATTTAACAGGTTTCAACAGCCCAGAACCTGCAAATCAACAGAGATCTCTCTCTCTCTCTCTCTCTCTCTCTCTCTCTCTCTCTCTCTCTCTCGCTCTCTCTCTCGCTCTCTCTCTCTCGCTCTCTCTCTCTCGCTCTCTCTCTCTCGCTCTCTCTGCAAAAGCACATTTATCATTCTGCAGTGCTTCACCCTAAGAGTGAGGTAAACCAGCCTGTGTCATCGAGGCTGTTGCAACATATCAGGACACACACACACACACACACACACCTATAATAAGAAGTAGGGGAACAAATGAAAAATACATGTTGTACGAGTGAAGGAGTGAATGAATGAGAGTCGTCTCCTGTTATGTAAGGCGGAGTTGTGCGCTGCAAAACATTGAGTTACTGCCAGAGTAAGACTCCAGAGGAGTGTGTGTGTGTGTGTGTGTGTGTGTGTGTGTGTGTGTGTGTGTGTGTGTGTGTGTGTGTGTGTGTGTGTGTGTGTGTGTGTGTGTGTGTGTGTGTGTGTGTGTGTGTGTGTGTGTGTTACAACCTTTGGTTTAGTCTTAAGGGTTCAGCATGATCGCATGAGCAAAAAGAAAAGAACAGCAGAAAATCAAACTGAGATGAGACAAAAAAAAAGAAGGAAAAGAGAGAAAAAGAAGAGACGGGAGCACAGACATTGTAATGTCTCACAAGAGAGTAAGACGGGGAAAAATTGCCAAAAAACCAGAGAGAGAAAAACAGACTAAAGGGAACAGAGGGAAAGAAAGAGGGAGTGTTATGCAACTTTGTCCTCAGGAAGCTCTGCCAAAAACTTGGCTTGGCTTGCCTCGCTACTACGACGACGGAGAATTTTCTCATGGAACAGATTAAAACGGCGCTCAAGCGGGAGACGGAGGCAGATGCGTGATGGATCCCAGCTCTTCCAGCTCCCACAAACTGTAGTAAAACACCTCAGTGCACTCTGTGTGTGTGTGTGTGTGTGTGTGTGTGTGTGTGTGTGTGTGTGTGTGTGTGTGTGTGTGTGTGTGTGTGTGTGTGTGTATATCTATATATATCTATATATAGATATATATAGATATATAGATAGATATATATATATATAGATATATATCTATATATCTATATATAGATATATATATAGATAGATAGATAGATAGATAGATATAGATAGATATAGATATAGATATATATCTATATATAGATATATAGATAGATATAGAGATATAGATATAGATATATATATATAGATATATAGATATAGATACGGCCTGCGGACTCCGAGCCGACACCGGCAAGTAGGGAAAGCTCGTCTCCGCTTGTGAACTGTACGCTCAGATGGAATTCAAAAGTTCTCCATTAGGTCTGTGTTCCGTTTAGCTCTGATTTAAAGCCGCTCGGCCCTCGTTTCTAAAGCTGATCCGCTATTGGACTCCTGGCACGTCGGTGCTTATGTGGTGAATTAGAGTGTGAAACAGCCCCTACGACCTATTTATGTGGTTTCCATTGTAACTTTGGTGTCTGAGCTTGTGTTCTGCTCTCTTAGTCAGAGTTCTAAGAACAACAAAATCTCTCACTCTCTCGGTTTCCAGGAAAGCAAACCACAGACTGGTTGAGTACGGTTTAGAGACGGAACCCATTTACAGAATCTACTTTCTGAAGGGACAGGAAGCTGCAAAGCACACGGCAATCACCGACAAGCTAAACAGTTCTGGCTTCCTAATAGGTTTTTTTTTTTTTTTTTGTATAGATGATTTAGCCTTGGCTTATGATACACTTTCAATGCATCTGCAGAGAGCAAGCAGAGCTGTCTCGTACCGTTGTGCATACATTAGAGAACTTGATTAAATAGAAATCCTGTAAGGGGAAGTCTGTAAACTGCAGCGCACTGCTTTTTTTTTTTTCAACTCAATCAGCCTGTGATGAACTCTGTTGGATGAGTCAGATTTTCCAAAAAGAAAGGACAACTTGCAGACAACAATTTAGAAACATTTTGGTTTGCCACTTATGCCAGGAGACAATGTATGAAGCCCACATGTCAAACGATGAAACATGTCATAGGTCCTCACCTTACATACGTGTTTCATGACGGTTTAGAACATTGTACGTTTCTGTTGAATCTCGTGTCTGAACCAAAAATACCTTTCATATCCACCTTTCTGCATACGTGTACGACAAGGTGACGGTGTTTTAACTGCTCGTAGGGCTTTTGGCGTTTTCAAAACCGCATTCTCAATTAAAAGAAAGCTGCATAATACACGATCATTTTGGTGAGAATAGGTTATAAGTCAAGCGTGCCATAACTGCTGCTCATACGTGACTCTGGAACTCAAAACATCAAGCCTAAAAACACATGAATCCTAAGCTACGTGATGAATAAAAGCCTAATGATCACTCTTTTGGCTCTATTTTGGTCTCCACCAACCTCCTATAGGGACTTTATGATATGAGTTTCATGTCAAATTGAATTGTGCATCTTTTAAACTAGAATTACCACCTCGGGGTTGTATGCCCCCATGTATACATCCATTGTCTTTCTGAAACATCATCACTAATCAGCATATGAATCTTGAGCTTTTGGCCAAAAACGTGCTTTCTTTTTTTTTTTTTTTTTTCCAAGAGACAACAAATTATGTAGCTCCATAGCACAAATTACTCAAGTGAGATCGTGTGTACCCTGAGCGCGCAAAGTAGTAATTTGGGGAAATGATTTTGTAATTTGAGGGCTCAAATGACTAATTGGAAGGGGTAGAACGCTGTTTTATGCACCAACATGGATGGTAAGACTTTTCCATCAAAACATTAGATTGAACCTAAATCGTCTTTCAGGGATATCTCGGTACGATTACGGCACGTTAACAAAAGTTAAGGGTTTAAATGTTGCCTCGGAGCTTCGCACTCTTCGCCCGATCGTGTGCGCCGCGCCTGATTGGCCTCTCAGGGATAACGGCCCGTTTGTTCCGCTTTTTTACGTGCGAGTCTGCGGCCGTACCGCCGTGTTTCCATCAGCCCGTGTGTCTTATGTTGCTGTATTTGCATGAGCGGCTCTGTGTGTGTGTGTGTGTGTGTGTGTGTGTGTGTGTGTGTGTGTGTGTGTGTGTGTGTGTGTGTGTGTGTGTGTTTTGAGACGGCCCCTCTCCTCGATGTAAATGTCAAGTGAATGAGGTAGATCTATGGCAGGTGTGAGAACAGCTTGAGGCGCGTGTCATTAGCCCGCCACCGGTGTCACTCCGTCCTGTGCCGATCCAGCCTGGCACCATCCATCCACCACATGCCGCGCACACACACACACACACACACACACACACACACACACACACACACACACACACACACACACACACACACACACACACACACACACACACACACACACTCTCATTTATTTAAAGTGTGTGTGTGTGTGTATTTGCTGCAAAATTGTTTAATGCGGACGAGCGCTGGCCTCCGTTTGTGACTGTTAAAGTGATTATGGAGGAACCTGAGGCGGACTCTATAAGGATCTGGCTCCGCTTTCTTCTTAGCTGACATTTACCCACAGACCCGGGCTGCCTGTGATGAAATGGTGCATTCAAAGTCATTTAGAGGATTGCTCTGCTTGTTAAGCTGCAGATTTCACGTGGGTCTCTGTTGTTACCGTCCCAACAGGCACACCTCCATGTGACTGTTGACTGTTGGTCATGTAAAGGTTGAAAAGACCAAAAAACGATGCGTCATCCTCCCAGATCTAACAGATAGTGAAAAGTGCGAGGAGCGCAGGAGGTGTTGAAGTGTGTCATCTCGAGCGTTTGACACTTTTTAGGAATATGCAAGAGTCAACGTGAGCGGGGGGGGGGGGGGGGGGCTTTGGTGTGGACGAGGCAAAACAGAATTCGGGACAAAGTGACAGACTGCCCCGGTAAGCCTTTTGGCACTGTCGTCGCACTGCATCGTGGGTAACGCCACGTGGCGCGACCACGGGGAGTCGGGGAAATGGAATTTTTCCACCGTGGGAGCGCGTGCCTTTTGGGGTGATTTAACAAGGTAAATGTTACTCAATACTAATTAACACTTATTGATGCTAATTAATGTGCATCGAAGGGGCCATAAATGTTTAATTCTCCTTACTTGCAGCGAATGGAAACCCCTCGGTGGTTTTACCTTGGAACTAATTTATGTGCATGCATAAAGGGGGTGAAACGGCGTCATCTTTGTGAACTCGTCTGGACGTACAGCAGTGATTTATGTATATATCTAACTTTGAACACCTTAAATGTTGCTCATTGGGCGTTAACAACCAGCCAGTTTCACCTGAGATCACCAGAGCTCTTTTACGCAGGGAAGCTTTGCGAAGCATGCAACAAAACAAAGATGTCTGCTCCAATGCAGCTGTGTTTTTGGTGTCTTATAAACGAGGGTTGGGCACGTTATGGGCATGACACAAAGATGTCCAATCAATCAATCAATGTAGGTGTCCTCGTAAAAGTCTGTTAAAATACAGACTTATCTGTGTTTTCAACTGTTTCCGCGTGTTGCTGTGGGAGACACCGTGGACGCGTTGGTCTGATAGTCACCGGTTAACACGGTGACTGGTTAAACTGAAACACCCGTCGCTCTAAAATGGTTCGCGGTCGTGCCGGGAATTCTGCAGAACTTGAAGTCCGCTGGTGAAATAATCGATTCTGACAAGCGAACAGACATTTTGATGCTGTTAACCGCTTAACTGTTTAAAGCTCGCTAACCGGAACATCTACCAGAACATCTACCAGAACATCTAGTAGAACATCTACCAGAACATCTACCAGAACATCTACCAGAACATCTACCAGAACATCTAGTAGAACATCTAGTAGAACATCTAGTAGAACATCTACCAGAACATCTAGTAGAACATCTACCAGAACATCTACCAGAACATCTAGTAGAACATCTAGTGGTGTTTTTGCAGATAGACCTTGATGTAAAACACCCCTCAGCTCGGCGTGTTGGAGAACTACGGTGGCCTTCAGGTCTGGGTATCTTTCGCTCATCAATACTCTGCTCTTATACGTGACTAAATAATTGCTTTTTTAGAAACCATTAGATGGAATTTTTAAAACAAATAAACTCAGAACAGCATAAGAATTTATATTCAGAATTTATCTAACAACAAAGCGGCTTTTCTAAGCGATGAAAACACTACGATTCTTAGTTTCAGGAGGTTATAAACTGATAGAAACATAGTTATGAATATCGTATCCCATTGCTGCAAATGATTTCCCCTAAATGTTACACACTGTTCCTTTTTTTTATAGGGTTATTTACATATTTGGCCTGAACTCTCAGTGAGCACATGAATCCATCCCATCGCGTACAGAGTGGAGTGCTTCGTTCAAGGGCACCTCAGCAGTTATATTTGAGTGCAGCGTTGCTATTGTTTTGTGTCCCATTCACATTTTTCCCAGCGTGCCGAGAATAAAGCTTCATCAGGTTCGTGTCTGTACCGTCCCGCAGCAGCTGGAACACAGCAGAGCTTGTTTGGTCGGACTGCGCGGCTCTGGGGAGCGCCCTGCTGCCACGCTGGTTGCCCCGGCGCTAACTGGCCACACACAGACACACAGACACACACACAGAACAACCCACACACACACACACACACACACACACACACACACACACACACACACACACACACACACACACACACACACAAGCCTGTGATCACAGTGTTCATTGTCAGTGTGAGCCAGGGTGGCACAAACAAACACAAAATGGTTACCGTTCTTGCGAGAGACCAAACACGTGCACGCGGACGTGCACGACCAAAATGCTCCCACGTGTGGTTGAATTGACAAACCAGCCCACATACTGAGACACACACACACACACACACACACACACACACACACACACACACACACACACACACACACACACACACAATCCCCAGAGCCCAATATAGAGTCCATTACTTTGGAATGCCACGCTGCTTTCCTCCAAACACGAGATGTACTCGGACTTCGCCGGGCCCCCGACTGGTGTGAGTCACACAGGACTCCCAACAAACCGACGTGATTGCCTAGTTACCCGTGTGGCTGTGCAGCGACGGCATGTTTTAAGGACAGAGTGACTCACAGACGCCCAAAGATTACCCCGACATTAAAACCCACAGCTTGTGTAAATACGGCTCTATTATTCCCGCTGCGCTCTCTCATTCACTGTTTGCAGTGGTGTGATTCATACACATGTGACCAGAGGAGGGCCGCTGCTCTGAATTTGGAAAGTGTGTGTGTGTGTGTGTGTGTGTGTGTGTGTGTGTGTGTGTGTGTGTGTGTGTGTGTGAGGGCGGGGGTTCCCCCACTGGCGCTGTCATTCTGCACAAGTCTTCCTATAATTTCTGTTGAGATTATCGGTTACGAGCTGAAGGAAAAGACCGTATGACATCATTGAATTGCCCTTTCTTCAGAGGAGTCGCTCGGGACGGTTTGACGCCGTCGTTGAACATCTAGAATGATGCAACAAGCTCATGCATCTCATCATGATAGATGGATTTTAAAAGAAAAAGTCTTTTAGCGGTGTGGGATCTGAAACGGGACGTTGCGGCGCGTTGGCCTTATCACGCTGGCATTTACCAGGTTGGCCGGGTTCCTCTGGCACGACATGAGATAGATCACACCGCGCATTAACAATAGGAGTCGCGGCTTATCTCAGGCAAAACTCGTGAAAATACAACGTCTCTATCTGGACTTACATTGTGGGAGGACCGACCAAAAAACACAGAAG
Source organism: Cebidichthys violaceus (assembly GCF_023349555.1). Classification (NCBI taxonomy): domain Eukaryota; kingdom Metazoa; phylum Chordata; class Actinopteri; order Perciformes; family Stichaeidae; genus Cebidichthys; species Cebidichthys violaceus. The sequence continues at coordinate 187,878 of NW_027176572.1, forward strand.
GTATTTTGTGATCGTTAACGCTGGAAGGAGACGCATTTAAGCACCAGATGCATGTAAAAATCACCCAACCTCACCGAGAGAACGAGGCCAAAAATATCATAAATAAAAGTTTATATAAATAAAAGTCTATTTCCTCGTGTCCACAGGGGTGTTTTTATGATTCACCAAAAAAAAAAAAAGAGTGAATCAAGCTGTGGCGCAAACAAGCTGTGAGAGGAAGCAGTCCGCCAGCTATCCGTCTTCTTCCTCGCCAAACACAGCCGCAAATTGCTTCCGCTTTAAAAACCGCCCCGCCGTCCGTACACACACACACACACACACACACACACACACACACACACACACACACACATATATACATATGCGTCTTCATGCCGTTTTTAGAAGAAGAAGAAAAAAAAACCTAATTGCAATACACTCGGGGGAGTCTGTGTTGCAAAGTGTAAATGAATCGGGCAAATGGTTTTTGGAGGGCTTCCACTGCAAACAGCTAATATGAGATTATAATGTGATTTACACATGATCTGAATACGCGTGGCCGTGACGGACTCTCTTGCCGGCACCTATTGGGCAGCTCTCCAGTGTTTGCACGTTGTTAGGGAATTCAACAGCACTCCGGTCTGGCCGTGTCGCTGACCGAGCTTTTCATGAATCAGGGCCCGAGCCCCCCCCCCCCCCCCTTTGCGGCTCACACAGAACCCTGACATCCTGTGAGGCAATAGGAAAGCTGAAATGTGTGACCATGGATACGATTGTTATCTAACTTAAACAGCGCAGACGTTGGTTTCACGTTTTGCCGAATCGTCTTATCAGTGTCAAGACTTGCAGTTTTATCGCTTTAATGTGGTCAGTTTTCCCACAAGCCTCCTTTTCTCCGAGTCAGACGGACGGGATGTGGAATGCTGCTGAGCGGCTGGGGGATTCCCCTCGGAGTGGGGGAGGAAAGGGGACTGGATTCCAAGTCTGGGTTACAGTGTGGAGGAAAGGGGGTCACGTTCCTGTTGGTATTATGAAGCCGCGGTGGAGATCTGAATCGGGGAGGGGGGGGTGGAGGGTTTGTGCAGGGTCCTCTGGGGTCATTCGCTCCTATCATCACATTCACAGCTGCTGGGGCTGAGCGGGAGGAACGATCTCCCATGATGTACGCTCCTCAAGCATGCTGGATTTGCAGCTGAACGGGGACAATGAGGCGGATCCTGTTGAACACCGCTGAGTGAAGCGCTGCGCTGTAGCTGCAGGGGGAACGCCGAACGCTCGGCCAAACTTCTCCCTGAATAAAACAAAAGGTTCAGATGAACCTTAGCAGTGTGAATGCACCGTGTCTGCAGACTGAAGGGCTTCTCTAGAACAACATTGGTGTACATTAGAACATTTAAGGGGGGGGTGTAAACACATTGGTTTTAACGCACTCCTCAGTAGCACTTCAACCCAACAAAGTCTCCCCGTTTCATCCCTATCTGTATTCAGAGAGCAGTGTGTTCATACGTCATTCAGAGCCTGTTTTATACAGCGTTTTAAACATGGTGAGAGCACTTTTTCTTTCATGGGATCAGCAGACGACTTCTCACTGAAGTCTTGAAGAAAGTGTCACTTAAAAGGAGCAGAGACAAAGGAAAGAAAAACACAAAGAGAAACGGGTTAAAAGAAGCGGATTCCAACTGCAACCTGTCCACACGTTTCCCTCTCTTGGCTGCAAATCTCCCCTTTTTTTTTTTTTTTAAGCATCCTTCCACTGCTGCCACACATCCCCCCCCGAGCTCTAATGTTTGTTTCCACTACCTGCTTTTCCTATCAATTCATCTCTGTTCCTCTGCATTTCCCATTTGCGGGGATCCGGCGGCTTCCTTCCCCTCTCGTGAACAACAGGATGTGTGCGATTTGGACCCTGGTACGTGCAAGACTTTGTAACTTACAAATCATTTTGTAGCTCTCTATAGTTCCATTTCGCCACAGCGAGCTGATGTTCTCTGAAAGAAAGGGTGATTGGATTCTAAAGTTCTGCCGTGGCTTTGATTACAATGCTGTAACGGTAACTTGTAGTTCGTATAGTTAGGTAAGGACTTAAGCATTCCTACATTTTTAAAACCTGATTCCTGTAAAGCGGCGGTGCAGTACAACACAAAGCCATTACGGACTTGAGCCTTCTCGTACATTACCGGGCCCAACAGACCGTGCACATATCTCATTTCCGTCATAAACTCCCAAAGGTGCAGTTTAGTCATTTCAAACCTGCTTTATATCTGCTTTTTGTTAGGCTGAGATTCTGATGATTCGACTCATTAATTCAAGGCGCGCTCTTAAGTGCAGCGCCGATAATTGGAGACGAGGAGCCAAAAATTCAGCCCGTCTGTGAAAGGCGGAGGCCCGGTGCCGTGGAAATGACGGAGCGCAGCGGGCTTCGAAATCGACACGGCGCGATTCCGACCGTCCACTGTTGAAAGTGACGATAAAGTTCTTTTAAAACTGTCCACTAAGAATGAATTGACATATTTGAAGAGTTTTTGTTTTCGGGAAAATAACGTTCAATACCACTCTGGAAAGTGTTTACTTTCCCGACCAGTACCTCGAATAACCCCTCAATGATAATTGTTGATAAGTTGCCGTTTTCATTTGGCGCCATCGATCACATTCTAAGGCGTAAAACACATCGACTGGAATCTCACATACATCTCACTTTCTTATTCCAGCGAGGATCAGCGTTCAATCTCTCTCTCTCTCTCTCTCTCTCTCTCTCTCTCTCTCTCTCTCTCTCTCTCTCTCTCTCTCTCTCTCTCTAGGATTCAACAGAGGTGATAAATCTCCACAGCTAAAACAACTGACCTCAGCGCTCACTGATGATAACAGCTGTGCTCCCCTAAACTGAAATCAATACTTTATCTTTTACATTTCTTTTCTTTCTTTTTTTTACATCTCACACGTTTTTAACTGATTCAGTAGTGCAGAATGGATGGTCCGCTGTCTCGTTCCAAGATGTTGAATTGTTTCAGTTTCGCTTTTTATTTCGGGAGGCTCCATCGGCTGCATGGCTTCAGGGCACAAACAATTAAAAAGGTACAAAGTAAAGGGGAGACACGCCTGCCAATAAGGTCAGTGTTCTCTCAGAATAGAGGAAAGAAAACATCCAAACACCTTTAGGTGTATATTTCACTACTTTGACTATTTGCTTCTGTAGATTTCTCCCAAATTCGCCAAAACTTGCCCTTAGATAATGCCTCCTTTGCCTTTTTAAATGTAAAACTTGTAATACAAAAGTCTTAATGTCAGTAATCCACTGCGGAGGGTTGATAGTGGAATCTATTAGTTGTTTAAAATGTACAAAACTCTACTAAACGTCTCTTTAAAAGCCGTTTTCGCTAAATGAGTTTTTTCTCAGATTCTGAGCCAGAAATCTCCACTTCAGCACCGCGTACATACACAAAACCTTCCAAATTCATTGTTCTCTATGTCCTGAAGGTTTTTACTGAAGGGTTTGTTCATAAATCATTCATAGCATGATTTATACAACATTTTATTACTTTTTTTTTATGACTGTTACAGTATTCTGGGATTTATGGAGTGATACAAAGAGAAATCCAAAATTCCCTCCATAAAAACCTTTGACACTGATAACAATATGCTTTTTTTTTAAGAAACTTGGATTACGAGATAGTCTTAATTATCATAAGCAATCTACTGGGGAAGTTTCATGATGCTATCTACTGGTTAAACCGTTTTACCCTGAGGTCTTACTTAACTAAACTGTGCAGTTTAAAGCCACACTGGCTCAGGGATCCGACTTGTGACCCTCTGGCTCTCCTCTGTTCTCTGTTCCCCTTTGGTCACATCTTCAACAGGAGTTCAGTATTCAGCGCGAGGATGTTTTCCTCCCCCCGTGGTCCAAACCAGAGAAATCCAGCAGATCGACTCCCTTCACGGTTTATAGGTCAAGGCCAAAGTAAAGTAGAGGCCTCTGTTTCCACGGGTCGGCCCGTCGTGAGACGAGAAATGACTCGCGGTCGGCCGTGACGAGAAGCCGCCTCGGCGCGGTTCGCTCCGGCCACCCTCCAATTATTTCAGTACATTTGATTACAGGTTGAGGAGATCGGAATGCGTAGCTTTTACCTGCAGGTACACGCGTCCTTTTGACAGTAAACCCATGCGTGACTGCGTGTACACCTGTACTAGAGCGGTACACAAATAGCAGCTGCATCGCAGATCTTCTGTATGACAACATCAGAGCGAAACACTTTTAACCCCGTGAGACCTGCATTACTGTCTGTGGCGGGTTCGGTTTTGGCACGGCCATATCGGTAAGGGTGGTGACCCTTGACCTTTTTTCTTTGCGAGGCATTGCTGGACTTCGTCGGCTTTGGTTGCGCCTATGAAATAGAACCGTGTTTTTGTCGTGTCGCGTTGCAGCAACGTGTTCAGCCGATCGTAGTATCGCCTGTCATATTCTAGTGAAATCAGTCGGTGAGAGTCGAATGCACTGGGGGCGAAGCAACACGGTGGTTCACTCTCTCCAAACGGATCACTGCGTTTGGTTCTGAGGAAGGGTTCTATTAGTACTGTGGATTGGCCATTCAAATACACACACAAAGTGTTGAATTATCACGTCATGGTCTTTTACTATGTCATGGGGGTTCACCACCACCACCAAGGATCTTCATTAGATTAACACGTAAAGGCCAGTCCATTATATCAACTACATGTATGGGGGTTTATGGGTTTATGCTAAATTATTCAGAATCATCAGTAAGTGAAATTAATCTGCATCGCGCTCCCTGCTGGTTGAACTGCTGTCACCCTCTCTGCGTTCATTATTTTTATGTTGATTTTTTCACGCCATATTCATTATCGTAAAATGTCTAATATCGCCACAGAGTTGAAACTAGAGTCACTGAGACTCCTTCAAAGACCATTTTCGTCTCAAGGGCTTCAACCGCCGACGCTTTGTCGGCGCCTGAGACTCGCATTGGCTTTCAACTATCTCCAACGTTAACCCGTCGGTGTTCTTATTAGAGGCTCAGAGAAAATGCTGTGGGAACAAAAAGCACATGGGGCAGGATGGAGGTGGAGGTGAATGGGTCACACAAACGCAAGACTTTCAACCAGGAGACCGGTGTTAGTGTCCCAGAGTGTTTTACTTAGTTTGCGTAGTTATTTTAAGCCCAAACATGTTTTTCTTCAACCTAACTAAGTGGTTTTGTTGCCTAAACCTAAAGTTGTTTCCTGTGAAGATGGAAGTTTGAATTTACAACGTTAATCGTGTGTTTACTGCGCTGTAGTTTGACGCTCTGGGCTACCATTTAGAAAGTGACGCCAAGGGTCTCAACAAAGCGTCGTTGGTGTGTGACGAGTTGGAATGAGAACAGCTTTTTGGAAGTACACATTATTCCTGCCCGCCCACCGATTCACTACGGCTGCGAGAGGCCACCCGTGGCTCAGGCTTTTGTTTTAAAGTAGCTACACTGGCTGCCCAACACGTCGTTAAGAGGTTGCCAGATGACGTCACGCAGGAATTAGCACATCAATACATTTGCTACACCGCTTCTGTTTTTTTCCACAAGCTCGTAGCAGAGCAGAGTGTCGAGAGAAAAGTCAGTCAGATCGGCATCAACTCCGACGGTTTGGAAAGTGTTTGAGGCTCTCGCGTGTCGCTTTTTTAAGAATTGATGTCACCGGGATTTACCAACACTGGACGTTACGTCACCTAGAAAGCTTTCCATACATGCCGAGCCACACATACTGTACAGGCACTCGCATGCATCTCTCTACAGCTACACCTCCTTCATTTCCGTTGGATCTCTGCTTTAGTGCTCCCCCGGGACGCTCACAGCCGGCATGCTAACGTTCCAGCATGCTAACGTTCCAGCATGCTAACGTTCCAGCAAATGGTTAACATACTGTAGGCAGGTCAACTGAACTTGGCTCCCCTCCCCCCCCTTCCTCTCTCTGAGATGAACAGATGACGTGTTCCTCAGATGGGATGAGTCATGGCTCATTCTAATGTACAGTTGATAGATGTGGGAAACGCATTGGGATCGACCTTTCCTTTGTGGGCATGTCTCACAAGTGGGTTTCTTGCGAACTACCAGGCTGGGAACTTTCTGTAGTTGGACTGTAGTTGGACTGGCTGATTCAGTTGATCAGAGTTCTGATACCTCTCTTAACATCTCCCACCTTCACCAATCCTACAGCCAGATTCATGGTTGTGCACAAGTGATTTCATGGGAGTGTGTATAAATAGCACAACACAGACTGTGTGTGTGTGTGTGTGTGTGTGTGTGTGTGTGTGTGTGTGTGTGTGTGTGTGTGTGTGTGTGTGTGTGTGTGTGTGTATATATATATATATATATATATATATATATATATAGGATATAAGTGGATATAGTCATGGTGATGTAACCCGTTGGTTTGTGGACTGTTGTTATGAAGCCGGGTTTGGGCGGCTTGCAGACATTTTCGGCTACTTTCTGTACCATTTGGCAACGCTTTCTAAAACCGGCCCGTTGGTGAGATAAGCGGGGCACCGAGTTCAATCGGCTCAACACACAGGGACTGACAAAACAACAGATGTCAGATGGATGAAAAACAAGGACACCGGCAATACTTTTATGACAGTTGGGCAGGTTTGTGTCTCTGATGATTGGACTACTGCCAACAAATCGTCTATGGTGTAAAGCCTTAAATTAAAGCATCTTTTATGGTGCCTAATGTCACCAAACCCCTTCCAACATAGTTGGTAAACTCTTTCCTTTCGTCTTTATTTGGTTATGTTTTGACTATTGCTTTAGTCATGGGCACCACAAGGCTTTTGTTGTCATGCAACCATGTACACATCACTTTCCTCATTCCTCATTCCCCCGAGCAGTTATTACTCATCCAGCGAAGGTAGACCGAGTCTGCTTCCTCGCGTTCAGCTCTGAGCTCCTCTCGGGTCATCGGATATAACCTCCCTCCTTACTGTTGGACTGTTGGGAGTTGAAAAGCGTGTTCGAAAAGAGGGCAGGTGTTGTAGAACGCGTCTCGGTCAGCTGCAGGAGTTAAAGCAGCGTTCCTGTCATACGCTTGTTCCCTTTAGCGGCTGAAGTCTTATGATTCTGATTCATCTGCAGCGCATCAGAACCCAAGATCCCTGCGACATGTGATGTAACGAAGCAATTGCATTAACTCCGCTTGTGTTTTTGTTGCAGCAGCAGCAGTCGCTCCGCAGACTGTAGTTCATTGTGTCCGCTCCACGCTTTTTACATACTGTACTTTTCTTCGCTGTGAATATCTTTGCATGTTGATCAGATGCAAGTGACAGGCAGTTGGGGTGCCGATACACTGAATATGTTAGCAAAATCAACCCTCTCATGCATCCAAATGGCACCAAGCGGGATGCAGTCGGAAGATCAATCTAAAGCATCGACGCGACAACGTGCACGGCTAATAACTCCATTGTTATTTTGTTTTTACGCTATCTGAGGATTCTCTCCAAAACGGCAACTAAAATAAACTTTTTTTTTAGCCTAATTGCAACCGTAGGTTTCTAATCAGGCACCAGACACTGTTTGCGAATTAAGAACCGGCCATTATCTGCTGTGCAAAGAATTTTTAGGACAGCTAATTAAAAGTGAGTGACCATTTTTTGGCATGGCTTCCAAATGCAGGATTTGAAACTGTGTGTGTGTGTGTGTGTGTGTGTGTGTGTGTGTGTGTGTGTGTGTGTGTGTGTGTGTGTGTGTTGGATGTGTGTCAGCACCGTGTTGTTTTCTCTGCCTGATCTCTTGATATTTTCTGTCGTTACACTTTCACAAAAGAACAACGTTGTTTTTTCGGCTGTGGTATAAATATTACAAATCGTGGTTTTGAACGCTGTGCGAAGGATTGCTTGTATCTAAATAATACACAATATGCAAGAAACAAATAAATGAGTATTTGCATAGAATATTAAAAACTTACATTGCAATATGTCCTCTTATGTTGTGTCATTCTTATATGTTGTGAAATGAATGCTTCTGCAGAAATATAGTTTAATTCTAAATGATGTACCAATTGATCAAACAAACACATTCTGAAGCAGACAAAGCCGTCAGACGTGTACAAATGACCAAAGGCTTGATTTATGCTCATGATTGTGTTGCTATGGATTAATCCCGTCAAAGGCGGGTCAGCATCCCACGTGCGTTGCCTCCGACATCAGCCGCTGCTTCGTGGCAACTGACTCTGTCGAGTCGTGTGACTCCAGCTATCTTTACACAGTGACTTCTAGAACAACAAGTGTGCAGGAATTTGATTTGAAGGCAATAAACACACAGAGTTTCACAAAGCACAAAGGCCGTTTGTTGTGTTTTTTCCCGTGATGACAGAAGAAAAGTGTCACTTGAGAAATGCTTGCTGGTGAGCGCGCTGCATTCTCCAGGTGACAATGGTGCAGCGACATACTGACGACGTGAGTTTCAAAGCAGAAACTCCGCTGTGTGAATAATGAATGGAAGTCAAGAGTAAATGTTGGCAACCCTGAATGTGTTGTTGTTTCGGGCATTACATATTTTAGTTTAGTTTTTCTCACGACTTAAAGCTACTGCGAGGAACTTTTTATGCCGTACATAAGTAAACAAGACCATCGGCGAGAAGATTGGCTACTTCTATGTAGTTATTCTTTATGATCGGAAGCGGTGCCACCGGGTCAAATCAGACGTAAACACAGAGGTTCACCTGCAGAGCTCAGCAGCGTCTCCTCCTCTTGCCAGGAGCAGAGCTTCTCCTCGCTGGGGGCCGACACCGACGCCGCGGTGCTGGAGACCCGGGCCGTATTGCTGGACCCCGCTGGAGGGGAAGTGAGGCAACGGGAGAACCAGGACTAAGCGACCCTGCTGCAGTAAAATTACTTTGTTTTTTAAAGGGACTCTGGTTCTTGTAAACACTACCGTTTTTATCCACAGGGACCGCCAAAATCAACACAAAATAAAAGTTTCTCATAGTAGCTTTAAGGGTCAATCCCCAAAAACCTGTTGCATTTCTCTCGCGGCGTGTTGCATATACAAACAAGTATTTATTAATGAGGGTACACACAGTATGAGCATTGATATAAATACTCCACCGTCAACAATGAATCATTGATGCTTTAGGGAAGCATGACTCTTCCCTTTTTATTTCCCAATCATCCGTGTCACAACGGAGACCTGCCCATGTGCTCTCTGTCCCCGAACCCCTTCAACTCATGACAGAATGTGATGCTGCTGAGTGCTGCAAATGTTGCCCACAGCTGAGAGATCTCAACAAAAGAGACTCCGTTGTGGAGGCGCTCGACCGGGCCGATGGGTCAAACAATGGCGCTCTGTTTCCAAATATGTTGTTTGTCACATCGCCTGCCTCCGGGGCCCCCGTCAATGCCGCTGTTGTTCCGCTCGATTTCAACTTTATCCCACATCTTGTGCAACTGGATATGCGGTTTTGCTCTCGTCTAATGTATGTTAGGTGTCAGCGAGCGTAATAATAGCTCGCCGTTAGTCACACTGTTCGGAATGAGCGACATCTAAACAAGATATGCTCCGCGTTGGAAACAGTGGCATCTCATAGAGCGCATCGATTCCAACTAATTGAGGTGTTAGTCATATTAGCTGAAGGCGATTTAACTCTTCACTTAACAAAATAAAAGCCTAACTGGATCACCTGTACTTTAAAGCCCTGGAATAATGAAGTATTGATGTTTGGCGGAATGACATTTCACAAGTAAAGCTTTCATGCTACCCACACGATTAACCCCGGAGCAGAGCACACACACGACGACATCAATCTCTTCCTATATCAACATGTAGGCCTATTACCTCTGATTAATATTCATGCTTCTTTGATCGGGGGGGGGGGGGGGGGCACTGATCACGACATCTACATGCAAAGGAGAGAGGAGGCAAATGCATGTGTGGAAGAGTGCTGGTGTGTATTTATAACACCTCATTCTGGAGCTGGCTATATATATATATATTGTATTAGAAACTCTCACCGTGCATCATGGGTGGCCCCGCGCTTCTTCTTCTTTTTTGTTTTTTGTATTTCTCTCTTTCTTTCTACCTCTTCATCTCGCCTGCATCTACAGGAAACGAGTGAACCGGCAGTGTGGTTTCATGATCATAATCGAGAATAGCAAATACGCTTTTGGTGCAACAGAAGTAAGCTCTCTTTTGTAGAAAGAGCGAGCCACAGGTGACTGAGATTAAAACACGCACACGCACGCACACCATCTCCTGCAGGAGCAGACCTGTCCCCCCCCCCCCTTCCCCCATGACACGCCTCCAGCCGCTGCCACTACAATAACCTGCACAGCTTTTTAGTGAATAATCATCTTTATGGCGACTCTATTATAACTTAATGGCTTATTAAACTGTCTCCACTGTCTTTGGGGGGGACTCGTAACAATCCTCGTGGATCTCTGGACGGCCATGAAAGGGAACAAAGTCTCTGATTTGTTTCACAGACTGCAGAAATTGATCAGATCTTTTAAACGAGCCCCCTGCGTGCGCAGACGCCTCCGAATATTACCGCCCGGATTGCGCTCTGCAGGCGGCAGCGACACTGCGCCCATGTGTTTCTTTGCACCACGTTTACGTTCAAGGTTCTAGTCGCCAAATAGAAGTGGTGTCCAGTCAGTGTGGGGCTTTTTTTGTGTGTGGTGATGAAACAACAACAGAGAGAAGTGGCGTCTATTTAGAGACCGGTGCGCTCGGCGGCCGGCATGCCAGCATGCCAGCGCTTCTCCTACTCCGGAGACGCTCTCACGCTCGAATCAGTCGACTTCCTCGTTTTGGTAGCGCGAGCACTCCGGTTTATATACCGCTCTAAAAATAGCGCTCGTGTAACCCAATGAGCGCCGGGGACGCTTCGCACCGCGCACCAACCGCAGCAGACAGGATGAGTCGGCTCGGGCTCGGCATTGGCCAGGAGGTGGTCTTTGGAGGCGGGCGCGAGATTATTGGCGGACGCGCAGCAACGTAATGCAATCACATGGAAGGGGAGGGGGGGGGGGGGTGTCTGTAATTTTGAATCGGGGGGGAGGAGGGGAGGTGGAGTGGAGGGAGGGGGGTAAGTTTTACAGTGCAGTGACGGACTTTTTTTTTTTGGAGAGTTCAGTGTTGTGCGCTTCTCGGTGCGTCACACGCTCCAAACCTCCGCTGGAAGCGCACGACTCCGGACCGCCATACATGCGAACAGCGAGCTCCCAAGACTCCAGCTTCTCTCTCCCGACAAACACAGCGAGCTTTCTGGATTTTCTTTTTTTTTCTTTCCTTCCCCTCCTCTCTTTGCAGGCTGTGCAAATCTCAGGAGTGAAATGGATGTCATCCCCATGTGTAGCATCTTCCAGGAGCTCCAGATTGTGCACGACACCGGATACTTTTCCGCTTTACCGTCCCTGGAAGAGTACTGGCAGCAGGTAACGACTTTATTCCCGTCCGTCGAAACGCGCACCGAGCTTTGGCAGATCGGGGGGGTTTCGGGGGGGGTTTTTTAGGTGCGAGGAATGTGGGGTGATTTTGGGGGAAACTTGCTCTCTCCAGTGACAGCGGCGCGCGTGCAGACCTGCGAAATGTCAAAGTTGTTTACGGAACTCCACGTTTGATTTAGTGCAACAGTTAATTCCACGTTAAAAGTGGACTTGCGTGCTTTTTTTTTAGTTTTTAAGGGGGAGTGATGCAAGTTCCCTTAAAGACGCATCTCTTAAAACATCCCAGTGAAATGCGCTGTACTCGCGTTCCTGTGACTTTAAACGTTACAACAACAGTCCTACGATGAGTTTGAAGTGACTTTTATGTTTTTTTTAATTAGCATTCTTAGTGACGTTGGCTGTTGAACATATTGCTGCACATATTTTTCGGCTCACGCTTGCAGGTTGTGGAGGCGCGTAGAAATAAAAACACGCCGTGTTTGCAGAATTAGCGACTGAACAGCGAGCCGTGCGTCTTTGCGCGTATCTCCTCCACTCTCTCTCTCTCTCTCTCGCTCTATCTCTCTGTCTCTCGCTCTTGCTCTCTGTCACACACACACACACACACACACACACACACACACACACACACACACACACACAGAGAGAGAAGAGTGACAGCCTGAGTGTGAGAGAGAGAGAGAGAGAGAGAGAGAGAGAGAGAGAGAGAGAGAGAGAGAGAGAGAGAGAGAGCGAGAGAGAGAGAGAATGATTTCTATTCCAATTTGGCTCGACAAAGCGGACCCAGGATGACAGACGGAACAGTGGATTTGTACACTGGAAACCAGATCGAGGGCAGAGAGAGTCGCCTCGTGCTCGGGGTTTTTTTTTTGTTGGTTGAAATGAAATGAATTGGCAGCCCCGCGTTCAGTCTTCTTCTTCTTCTTCTTCTATCTCCCCGTCTATCAGATCTCTTCGGGCTCAGGGCCAAGTCGCCCTCCCAGGCATTTAAAGCTCGCCTGGGATGCATCCAGCACTGCTGACGAGAACCATTTGCCTCGAATGGCTTCTCTCTCTCTCTCTCTCTCTCTCTCTCTCTCTCTCTCTCTCTCTCTCTCTCTCTCTCTCTCTCTCTCTCTCTCTCTCATTACCAAATTACTACCACAACATTCCTATTGCAGACAGAAAGTGTGTTTGTGATAAGGGCTCGGTCCGAATCTGACACCATGCCTTCATAGACGTGTTTGATCCATCATAATACTGCCAGAGTAATAGTACTGACACTTGTCCTTCTGTCATTCTAATGACGTGTTTCTATAAAACGGTTACCTCTTGAGTCTGCACACTTTTAAGTAAAGTCTTCACTGAACTTCATGAATCACCCTCCATGTGTATCGTGGTACCACCGGTGTTGTATCGTGATGGAGCCGTCAGAGGCCCTCATGTCGGGCCCCTGCTCACTGACTGCAGTGTGTTGAGGAAGTGCTCTCTCTCGCTTCCTTTTCAACTAAAACAAAAAAGAAAAGGAAAATGAGCCCACAATCCACAGCGGGCCCTTGCAGTATTCATGCTGGGGCTTTTTTTTTTTTTTTTTTTTTTTATGGACCCCCCGTGAACCAGACCACCTCCCTCCTCTCGGGTCCCCGGTGTGCTATGTTATTTCTAGCGATGCCTCCGAATGCATTATTAAATCCACATTACGTTGAATAATTGATAGATTTAAAAGATCTACAAGCACTTCCCTAACCCAATGGGGGAGAGATGGAGGGGGGGGGGGGGGGCTCTGTAGCATATGTAAATTTCATGACCGAACCTCCAGCACACACACACACACACACACACCTACGCGGGCACGCACGCAACCGTGCCATCGGTCGCGGGTTTGAGAGCGCCTTGTTCTCGCATGCTCTCAGAAGGAAGTGTGGCGCTTGTAATCTTCCCTGATGTGGCCTCAGAGGGCACCGTGGAGCCCGCTCCACTATCCTCTGCATAGGACATTGTGTCTTCCTGCAGGCAGGAAGGAAGCAGGGCCAGTGGTGTTACAGTGTCACAGCGTTTCCCCCTCCTGCTGCTGCTGCTGCTGCTAAGAATAAACACAGTGTAGCGTTTGTGTTTCCCGTGAAAAGAAGTCATCATATTTGTGTGTGTATGTGTGTGTGTGGGGGGGGGGGGGGAATTTAGGGACTTTCCTGTTTGAAAAGAAGCGTTTTGTTACAGGCCTCGGGGCCCTGTACACCCGTGAACTCACTGCTATCTCGTCTTCCCCCCCCCTCCCGCGCAGACATGCCTGGAGCTGGAGCGGTACCTCCAGAACGAGCCCTACGTCTCGGCCACGGAACTCAAGTTTGAGAGCCAGGAGGACCTGTGGAGCAAGCTGATGCTCGCCTGCGGGGACAAGACGAACGAGTCGGACCCAAAGATCCCCCGCATCAAGGAGGAGGAGGACAATCAGGACGGCCAGCACATCGACGCCGGGGGCTTCAACTCCGACGCCAGCAGCGAGGCCTCGGACAGCTCCGAGGAGCTCTCCCCGGCCCTCGACTTCTCCTCCGGCTCGTTGACGGACATTCTGGGCGACGCCGGCGAAGACCTGGGCTCCGCCATCATCGGCACGCCGCCGTCCTCGCCCGAGCTGGGCAAGGAGGGCTCCTCCGCGTGGAGCGGGATACAGACTGTGCTGCACTCGCCCGGGAAAATTAGGACTGGGGGCATAGAGCGGACCGCGGAGAGGTCGGGGCTGACCAGCGGGGAGGCGTCGCCGGACGGCAGGAGGCGGGTGCACAGGTGTCAGTTCAACGGCTGCAGGAAGGTGTACACCAAGAGCTCGCACCTCAAAGCACACCAGCGCACGCACACAGGTAAAGACGCTCGACAGTGAGGTGTTTTTATCGAAGGGAGGTAATGCTCCAAACGGGTTGTTCATTTAGTTTTGTGCAAAGTGAAACTTAATCAACTCAT
>NW_027176572.1:202321-249442 GCF_023349555.1 Cebidichthys violaceus
AAAGGGGGTCGAACGGGGGGGGGATCAGCTGATTGGGGGGGGGGGGTAGACACCAGAAGGCGTTGTGACGGGTGCAGCATCTCAATGAGCCATCGCCCGCTCTGCAAGAAGCACCTGGGGGGATGATAATGACGGATAATGGCATCAGACAAACCTGTTTAGGTTGTTACAGGAAACCGGGACGAGAGCGAAGCCCTGGCTTTTGTCCTTGAACCCTCCGTGTCCTCCTCCTAGTCAGGAGATATGGGACGGCTATTTTCAACCCGCCGGTGGGGCCTCGGAGCGCCACCTAGAGGGCCGAGAAGGAGGTTCTGCCAAATAGCAATTTCAATTATTTTCTAAGTTTGTTTACTTCCAAAGATAGATATCTCGCTCTCTCATTTTGAAAGATGGTCCTTTAGACATTTTCAACAATTAGAAGTGGGTCTTAAGGTTGAAGCCCCCTGATCTGATGACGGACAGCCTTCCGTCACGCAGCACACGCTATAATACGGTTATTTACTGTGTTCTGTGAGCCGCGTGTCTGGACGCCGTTCTAACTCTTCTCTCTCTGTGTTCCCTTCCTCAGGTGTTTCTCCCGTTCTGACCACCTGGCGCTGCACATGAAGAGGCACATCTAAGATGGCCTCCGCGTCGAGATCTCTTGAGGGATGATTCTGGTTGATTTTGTCCTGAACCTGTGCAAAAAGGGGGGGGAATCGGCGAAAGGCCGGCGTGTCCCGGGAGCGTTAACGGGGGGCACCGCCAACGTTCCAGTCGGTGGGAAAAAAAAGATGAAGCAAACGCAGGCTTATTATTTGCACCATACTTAGTGCCTCCAACACCTCGCTGTGGAGATGGCTCTTGAAAGGCTTTTACGGAGGATCGGGGTGGGTGGGGGGGGGCGTGGGTGGCAGGGGGGGAGGGGGGGTGGGTTGGGGGGGGGGGGGGGAGAAAAATATGTTAAAAAAACCCACACAAAAAAAACGGGGACAAATCTGGGCTGGAGTAGACGGGAAGAGACTCTTCTGTATGGTGTTCAGCGCTTTTTTTCCTGGAGGATTATGGGACTCCGGCGGGTGTGCCGCTCCTCCAGTGACAGTGTGTTTGCCTGTACGCATGGGGGGGGCTGTTGAGTGCCTGAGACTGGATGCCTGTGCCGGCTTTTATGGAGCGGATGGAGCTTGCGTTGCGGAACGGCGAGTGAATGACATGAAAGGAAGGGGGAATGATGATGATGATGATGATGATGTTGTTACGCGAGGGAGGGTTTTTTCGGGGGGATTCTTGTGGTCTCACTGAGAATGAATGCAAACAAGAAGAAGAAGAATAGGTTTCTGTCCGTGCTGTTTGAGTCTATTGGCTGTGGAGGGGAGTAGGGGCTTGTTTTTGTGGGGCTCATTTTTTGCGAGAGAGAGAGAGAGAGCGCCCCCTTTCTGCCCGGAGGTGGAACTACAGCTCCGTATTTTTTTCCGAAAAAACACGGGAGGTTGTTTTTGTTTAGTGCAGCTATTAAATGTGCAATGTATTACGTAGCCTGTCTCGAAAAAAAAAAAAAAAAAAAACATACACGCTATAAAAGCTCATTTTGTTGTCCATTGTGTAAGCTCTGTATCTTAAAAAGACAAAACTACAAAAAAAAAAAAAAAAAAAAAAATCAACGGTTATTGCCATTATAACAGAAGTTGCATGGGATCTGGGGATGTGTTGCTTTTGGGAAAACAAAATTCCACTTGAGAGCAGCTACCTTCATAATACTCAATATCATAGTATATTTACAGAACACATAAGGCAGTCATTTTTTTAAAATACTTTTCTTGATAAGTTGGGGATACCACTATTGCTTGGCAACTTTCTTAATCTTGGGATTTTCTTTTTCTCTTCACTTTTGCTCTTCTCTTTTGTTCTATCTGTAAATGCACTGTTGACCTTACTGATGCCTTATGTAAGTGGCCTTGTCCTGTTAGATAGATCTCTCTCACACACACACACACACACACATCTGGAGGGTTGCGAATGCACTATAGTGCGTTATTGAGTTGCTTTATAAAGGCTCTGATTTATGCAGTCGCACCTTTTTGCTCTTTTTTTTTTGTCTGGCAACCGATTCCTCTAAACTCCCGAATAATAATAATAATAATAATAATAATACAGAAAACGACTAAATATCAGCTTCATCCTGACTGCCGTTTTTACATCTCCGCGCATTCTCTGTTGAACATATCGTCAACTAAATCATATTCCACCCCAGAAATGACCCAGGTCTGAGACAGAATCTTGGACCACTTGAAAAAAGCAACTCAAGTTTTGTAAAGGTTTACTACTATGTAGTACAAGGTGGCTGTCAAAAGGTACAGAGTCTTGGAAATATGTTCTCATGAAAACGTCGGCCACCGATTAGGATTTTACTGCAAAGAAAAACCCGTTTCCATTTATATGTTGTGTCAAAAAAACGAACCCAACGTATAGTCTTTAAAAGAGACGTACGGGGTCCTGAAGAAACGATGACGGCATTCTCTGTCACGAGTCTGTCTTTTGATGTTGTGTGTTTTGGTGAGTCCCGCCCTCGGGGCGAGTCGGGTGTCTTTGCTCGTCCCCGGTTGACACAAACCCGTGATCTAAACTAAACGGCGCCCAAGGAACCGGTCCGACCGGTTCGGCCGAGCTGCGCCGCAGGTCTCGGGGAGGTTTTCTGTTGTGGTGTCTGCGGCTGAACTGAGATGACGCCGCAGTACCAGCTTCACTATATGCATGTTTTACCTTTAGTTACTGTACAGGACTTCAGCGCGCTCCTCCGTGGGTTGATAGAATCCTCTATAGACTTTATCCAAATCCCCTCGGTTTCACTATTGGATGAACTCCCGTCACCATTTCCCCCCCCTCATTTCTAACAAACGTTTATTTTGGAGCCACGGTGTTTTTAATGGATAAAGTTTTGTTGAAAAAGTAAGCGTTGACAAAGATCTTATCTGCTTTAAGTGGTCTATGAAAGCCGTTGTCTCTCACTCATTCGTCAATCTCGCAGCTGTGCAGGTGAACCTGGGTCAACATTAAAGTCCATACACTGAGAAATGCAAAGATATGTACATTGTAAACTAAGAGAATTTTGTAAGGAAGCTTCTATTTTGAAAGGGTATGGGACCAAAAACAAGTGCAGTGTGTTGTTTCTAAAGATGAACCAATAAAGACGAGAGGCTGAAGCGTTATTGTGAAATAGACAAACTCCATTCTCCCTCATTTGTAACATTTTTGATTTTTGATCGGAGGAAGGTAGAGCAAATGTATGTTTTTAAGAAAAAAAAGAAAAAAAAGGCATCAATTGCGTACACACCTGTGGCCTATCATCTTTCAAGGAAAAACAAACTAAAAACTAAAACAAAAAATACTTTTCAGACGTGAATTGTTCTGGACACTTGAATTGTCATAATTGTTTTGCATTATTTTGCTCGCTAAGTATTACGTTCTGTTTCATTTGCCATGTGATGTCTTTTCTCTCAACTTTTCAAAGACGCCCTATCGTTAGCTAGAGAATCTTTATCGGATAGACGTGGAGATGAAAATATGAGGCTCTATTTTTGTTTGTTTTATGGCATAACAAGATTTTTTCATTTGAAATTGTTTTGTAAAATAGTTTCTGTATGAATGTATTTTTTATTGGAAAATCGATAAAAAGAATTTATTGGATCTACATGTTTTTTGTTTCCTTTTTGTCCCCCCCCCCCCCCCCCCGCACCACTTTCCCAGGACACAGTCAGCCAGGAAGTCTTTGTTTATGGGATGTTCAGTCGATTCCCAAAGGAGGAATTATCTCTGTTACCCCCCCCCCTTTTCCCATAGAGGTCAGAGGTCAGGGTCCACTACAGATCTGTACTTTACTGGCAGGAACTCAGAACCAGGGCCAGAGACGTACAGTAAATTACATATGTAGCTCTTTAAAGGATTATTCTGGTTCATCACAAAGACCAGACCAAGTCCAAGTCCCTCAATACTTTCAAACTTCCTGTGACTCTCAGCCCCGAGCCCATTGACGTCTACGAAACATGTTTAAAAAGTCCCAGAACAGCTGGGACACCGTGGTCGGGAACTATTTTCAGCGGCGGATTAATCCACTAGTAGTGACTGTGTGTGTGGCAAAATAAACCACAGAGTGTGGCTCATTGATGTGTTTTTAATGGAGTTCAATGGCACAGAGGAGAAAGATTTATCAGCCTTTTGATACACACACACACACACACACACACACACACACACACACACACACACACACACACACACACACACAATTACTTGTTAGCACTAGGTCCGCTAGGATTCTAGCCTCGGCAAAGTCCTGTCAGATGTAGTTTATATGCTATATTATAATATGTAATTGTTTTCACAAACGCATCAATAACGTGTGATGAAGTTACTGGAAATGATGGAAGAAGATATCGCTGATTATAGAGCAGAATCCGAAACCTTTACGACGTCCCGCTCCAATTTACACCGTTAATATATTCTTTTATAATGCGTATTGATTTACAGTATGTACTGCTGCTGCACGTCTCCAATCCAAACCCACCCGCTTGCTTTTTATTGCTTAAAATACAACGAGCGTAATGTATAACTTGTAGCCTACTATATCACGGGCTCCAGGTGGAGCCGTGTCGTAAACGACATACTTAATATCTCTGAGACGCTGCGCGCAATGTAATCCAGAATCCTCTTTTTGAGAGACTTTGTAAAAACAAAATCCATAACGATAAATCCAATGTTCTGTGTTTATTTAGCCGTTTTTATGGCGTCTCATTGCGGTTATTATCGTCGTTGGCCGTCCACTACAGCGACTATTGAGTTTGTCGACCGATCAGAGGCTGTGTTCCTACTCTGATGTCAGAATAATTTAGGTAATGGAATAACGTGAATGTAAACAATGACCTTATATGGTAATAGTGTATGATATGGTTATATTTTGGTACCTCTTTGGTTTCATCAAAATCACATTTTGGAAAAGTTGTGAGCCGAAAAGTCTTGTAGACTTCATTCAAACTGAATTATTTGCGTTCTATAAACCTAGTCGTTCTGTCTTTGTGTTAGAAGACGCATTCATTTCATGATGGCCAAACTTGTAATAAACTGGAATTATCCGTTAAGCAAAGTCGTCCCATGATCCAAACCTCCCCACAGAAGCATCTGGGATATTTAAGGTATGTAAATACCCGGAATATTCAGTTCATTCTTCCAGATATATTCAGGATCAGGGTGTTTGGGGACGCGAAGCAGCGTATCCCAAAATTCGACAAAAGAGCGACGGCGTGAGCCGTTTGGTGGAATGCGCATTTGCGAGGACAATCTGTTCCTCCTGCTCCAGCCAAGAGCGGCGAGTTTTCATCTTACTCTCCCAAGAAATTTATGCAAATTAAGTTGTGCCGCAAACAAATCCCCGATAAGAGCTGCGCACACTACACAGACAAATGGCCTCTTCATCTCCGATTGCAGGCACAAAGTGCTCCGGCTTTGACGGCGCTCCACAAGAGCCTGCCGCGTTCCTCCCTGCCCCAAAGCCCCTGAATAATTGAAGCGCTCTCAAGATATATTTATTGGTGTTTTAATTCAAAATTACCAGAACTAAAAACAATATCATAAAATAAACAAGTAAAGAAAGGAAATAAGTCAGAATGTGGGGAGAAAGAGATTAAATAAAGATCATATTTCCTCAATCTGATACTTCTGGATGGAGAGCTTCTCACTTCCTGAGTAATCTTCTCCAAGGCCAAACAATGTCCATGCAGCCTTCTGAAGGATCTCACATGCCCTGCGATAAAGTGGAGGGAGTGGGGGTTTTGAAAAATATTGTGGCACTGGGGACAGTCTTGATTTGTATTGCCCTGCACTGTCAATTATTCCGTGGACACACAATAACAGCATTTATATCAATTAAATATGCATGACCGTGACAAGACTCAAACCGGCCTTGTTTTTTTTTTTTCCCCCCCGACAGCTATTAGACTTCCCACTGTGTTCACAATTAGAGACGAGCGTGTTGCTCTGGCTTTAGACAATTAAGTGGTGAAAGTGGATCCTCTTTCCCCCACAGAGAACTTGAATGTGGGGCATAGAATGTTTGACAAGTGTCTGTGAAGGAACACACCCCATCCTCTGTCTCGTGCTTTTACATGGGCATGCATTAAAGTTTAGTGAGAGACGTTGTAATGTTTGTCAAGATGTACTTTTAGATATATTTCTAGACGTTGTATTTTTATTATAGGAACCATCAGGCACAGCTAGATGCAGACAGGGAGCATGCGTCGCATAACCATGCAAATCCTTGCAGGTATCACAGCTAAACTCTTCATAGTTTGTATATTCACAAATTAGTTATTTAAACATGCAAATTCAGTTGGAGTAAAAATATATACCAAGATGGCCGACAGAGAGAGACTTTGGCGATTAGACAACAAGACGTAGCGTCTTCTTTAAAAGGTGCTCAATACGAAGTTCAGAGCATGTCTTTTGCCTCCAAACGGCTCTCAAAATGGCCGCAGCTGAACCGGCAGCTGGAAGCTAACGGTTCTAACGGTGCTAACGGTGCTAACGGCGCTAACGGCGCTAACGGTGCTAATGGTGCTAACGGTGCTAACGGTGCTAACAGTGCAAACAGCGCTGACAGAGCCAACGGCGTTTACCTGAGAGGGAACCAGAGGGTGTGCGTTACGCTTTGGCGGCGGCGGCGTTATGAGCTGTAACCGTTGAACGAGCGCGGTGCAGAGCGGCAGCCATAAGCTAGCCGGTGTGGCACAACAGAGAGACTCACATGCACTAAAATCCACGTAGCAAAGCTCAGAAAAGCTTGGATGAAAACACACACACTTCATTCTCTGCTCAGGTAGACATTTCTCAACAATATCTTTACATTGCAGATGTATTAATGCTCTGAATCCCGTTTATAGACTCTTTAAACGTAGGCTTATGACAATATGTGTTCGGAAAAAGACGAGATTCCTTGGAGTCTAAACACTGGCGCTGGTGTTTTCATTCGAAGACATCAGGTCTTAAAAACGTCAGACCAGTATCAGACTTAATCCCCTGCTTGTTATTTGTGTGTATTTGTAGAATCTGTAAACTATCCCCCCGGTCATTTCAACTGACTTTCCCTCAAACAATACAAAGGACCCGACCTCAGTGTCCTTTGACCCCGACTCACCAGACTAGCAACCACAACCTGTCACTCCACTTTTTACTGCTGCAGTAATTTAACTCCAGTACCTCAATAAATCTAATCTGATGGGATTATTTGAGAAGTAGACATTACTAATTCAAGGCCAATTATATTTCTGAGAGGAACTGTATACATCACAGGGGGAGGAATTATCAATATGATTCCATTTCACAGCACCTGGGTTTGTAAATACTAGCCCACGGTCATCGTGGGGCGGCTCCAGACTCAAACGCTTCGCTCCGCTCATTTGAAGCTTTAGCAAAGAGCATTGAGAGAATGCATTCATATGCTATCAGAGAAATGAATGAGAACATTCAAGGTTAACCAGAACATGATCTCCCCCCTTCCCCCTCCCCCCCAGTAACGTTTCACCTCACGCACTCTTCCCCCTCCTCAGAGCTCGTATGTCCACCTCCTGGGGGGGGGGGGTTGCTTGTTAAACCAAAAGGAAAGTGGAGGTCAGCGACCCCACGTGGGGCTGGTAGTCCGTCAACTCCACGTCACCTGAGGATCCTCTCTGGCCGGTTTTGAATCAGCCACAAAAAAGACAGCGGAGAGTCCTGCAGATTTAACAGATTCAACGATATATATATTTACTGGACATATTGTTGGTCTCCGGTGGTTTATAATGCTCCATTTACATTTGGGCAATCAGCTGATGTTCTGTCCTGTGTCTCTGAATGAATTCAACAATCTTAAGATTATAATCAGCATAAGTAGATTTAACTGCAAATCTATAGTTTTGATTTAATTTATTAGAGATATTGGTCTCTCTTACTACTTAACAACGGCTCTTATTAAATAATAAAGAAAAGAACATTGCCGTGACGTAACAACTGGCGATGTGGTTCTCGATGCCGGGGAGAAGAGAAGAAGAAAGTTGAAGATTCAATCACTGAGAGATACGTATATAAACTCTTCATCATGCAGCATTTCTTTATTTCTTTAATGGAGCCCCACTGGGAGCCGACATCCATACTGCTCAAGTGTCCTTGAGCAACGGCTCTCGATATCTACGAGTGGACATGCCAGCTGGACGGGAAGGGGGATGCTGTGCTGCATTTCTGCCCGGCAACAAGATCCAGCTCTGTGGAAGAAAAAAAAAGAAAGCAACTCTCAAAACACTTTAGGGGAACAGTTCTAAACCGACAGAAGAAAATGTAATTTCCCGGGTTCCAATTTTACAAAATTATACTGTTAAAGCTCCGACTTTTTCATTATTCGTTGGAGTTGAAACCTTGGGTGCAGGTATCAACACTAGTCCCCGTACCTGTCTCAGTTTACATTAAGTTGTACTCAATTTGAAGTACCGGTGAAGGTTACTGTCGTTTGTTGGGTGGTTGTACAACAGGTTTTATTTGATGCCTTCTTTTTCATTTGCACTGTATTTTTATACATTTTTGTGGAAGGTTTTGCCACGTTTTACACATTTATTTATATGTCTTATGGGTTTTCTTATGCAGATTCTTTTATTAAGAGGTTAGGTAGAAACAGACAACAGTTTAGTTAGATTTTTCTAACTAAACTTGATGAATTTCCCTTTTGCAGAATTTAAATTTGCATTTGAATTTAAAGTCACAAGAAGCTGACATTCACTGTTGGTGGGAGAAGTCGAACCATAATGTCTGACATCAAATAGATCCCGGAGACTGTCGAGCATATCGACCGTCTAACTTTCTGCAGGGTCACTCCCGTGGCTGGGTAAAGAAAAAGATCTCTCTTCATGTCATTGATAGAGAATCAGGAATGGTTGGATTGTGGAGCATCCATTTGGGGTTCATTGTCCCTCGTTCTGAGGCCATGGATAGCTTTTCCAAACCCTGTGTTCACAGACAGTGATGAAGAGGTCTGGAGGTTTGAGGGGGCTGGGGCTCTGGCCAGGCTACGGGTTTGCTGCCTGATGGATGGGCATTCCTCAGCCTTCCTCCCCCTCTAAACCCCCACTCGTCCTCCCTCCCCCCCAGGTGATGAACAAGCTCATTACTAAGGCATACTGATAAAAGGAGGCCATTATCTCTTCACAGCGCACTTTGAACTCTGACAAAGGAATCTAACCCCCCCCCCCCCGTCTCTGGCTGGTGGTTACGTAATGCGGTCATGGCGCGGTGGAATAGCTGGCTCACTGCCAAGTGCATCCCACGCTGGGATCTACTCCAAGATACTGCCGTGACCGCATACACCGGATTCTAGCTCGTCAGTGACCCGAGTCTATCTCGATTTCCATCCAGCCATGATGCCTCTGTCAACAGGACAGGAAGTCTGTCATCTTCACCGGCATTAAGAAGGACATTGAGACACCGACCGAGGGGGGGGGGGGGGGGGGGGGGGACGTGTCTTCTGGGTATTCATAAAATAAATAAAGACACGCATGTAACGAGAAACATGGTTTCCGCTCGTTACATGCGTGTCTTTTCAAAATAAACTTGTGTTCACAGGAAACATGGTTTCCGCTCGTTACATGCGTGTCTTTTCAAAATAAACTTGTGTTCACAGGAAACATGGTTTCCGCTCGTTACATGCGTGTCTTTTCAAAATAAACTTGTGTTCACAGGAAACATGGTTTCCGCTCGTTACATGCGTGTCTTTTCAAAATAAACTTGTGTTCACAGGAAACATGGTTTCCGCTCGTTACAAGCGTGTCTTTTCAAAATAAACTTTCAGTGTAGATTCAATTGTTTTTAGGTTTACTTACGTGACAAACTTGGTTAAGGCAACAGAAGTGCTTCAATTTGGCATTAAGCACGTAACTTATGGAACAAAAAAAAGGTGAAAGAAGACAACTTTGACTTGGTTTCACACGGGACACGGAGAGTGGTCTCCTAGGTGACAGTCCTGTGTTTGACCTAGTATAAAGAGCAAGAAAAACAGTTACTCAGAGCGTCTAATAAGGACATGGATGGGTTTGTATTGGTGTTAGTTGAAAACCCGGTGCGGTGGGTCGGTATCAGATACCGAAGGGAACTGACCCCCCCAAAAAAAAGCCAAGAGTGTGAGTAGTGAACAGTGTCTGCTGGACTTCCTGCCAGGCTGCATGTGGCCACAAAGAGCTCCACCAATCAGATTCCCAGGGAAAAACAACAGAAGGCAATCTGTGTATGTGTATCTGGATTTTCCCTTAACTCAGAGCTGAGCCGAGTCACTCAAACTGAGTTTTTGACAGAAGGGGGGGGGGGGGGGGGGACACGTACGCCCCATTCCCCAGTGGAGATGACGCCCGTGGGACCACCACCACCTCCTCCGCTTTCAGCCCACGTATATACGGCTGAATGTAGAAGAATTTAAAAACACGCCGTGCGTCTTCATCAAGGTCACGGCAACTTTTCTCTCCTCTTTCACAGGAAAAAAACAATCCATAAACACACACACCCCCCCAAACCACCACCGCCCTACACACACACACACACACACACACACACACATAAAGGGGAAAAACTCACTCACACCTCTTTCCCTGAAGGTTTGTGAAGCCCTGTTTGAATTCACCTATCACCATGACAACTACTCTCTCTTTACCGGCTGTGCCCGTGGGAGGTTTTCGCCCAGCCTTTTCTAATTTCACACTGTGTGGATATCTCCATTCAGTAATTACAATCCCATCCATTCTCATTTTCCCTGTCCAGACAATGTGCCCGGAATATACACACACACACACAAATAAATAAATAAATATATAAATATCTTGCCTCTTTACACACATATAGACACACTAACCTCGCACAAACACACACGAGGATAGACCCCCCTGTGTTCACAGACACAGAGTGTGTGTTTGGGAGTGTGTGAGAAAGAGATAGAGAGGGAGAGAAAGAGATAGAGAGGGAGAGAGAGAGACAGATGTGAACTGTCACGACTCCAAATTCACCAACGCACACAATCACATACAAGCACATCGCTCTCAAAATCCAATTACGAGCCGACTTCCAGCCCGTAGAGTTGGGCTCAATTGTTAAAATAAAAAGTTTAAATAATTGCAAAGTAACAGGAACTCAAATCAATATGATTTTGTCTTGCAAATAGGCTGCAACAGTAAGCGTGGATACAGGTATAGGAATAGGTAGAATATACCCTGCAGGACCCTTCAACATGACGGGGGCCACATCCTTCAGTGAGGGGCCCGATCACTCCCCAGAACCATTGTTTTCCTGTGGTACAGCGGGTCGGTGTGGCCGTGTTTTTCAGGCGTTTTTAGACGCGTAAAAGTTTAAATATTCGAATATTTTCGCTCATCGGCCCCTAAGAAAGTCGACTATAATGTTAAGTTGACATTTTACTTGAAATGTGCAAATTTGCAACCAAATCAAGTTATTCGGAGCAACTTTTGACGGGTTGTGAAACAGTCTCGATGTAATACCGATGCTTCCATATGACACGCATAAGTGAATGAGAAGATTGGCTATTTCGATGTATTTATTCTTGATGCTCGTCATCGGAGCCGATGGGTCGGATTCCACACAGTTTCATCAGAAACTTATTAAGTTCACACTCCGGGCCTCGACCAGCAGAAGGACCCAGATCTGGTTTCAACCTGCAGTCGGAGCTCCAGCAGGAGCACGGGAGAACCGGAACCAGGACAGAGACTGTCAGACCCTGCTGCAGTAAAAATGAGAGGTTTTCTTAAAGGGAATCTGGTACTCAGAAACACTACCGCTTTTGCCCACAGGGACCGCCAAAATCAACACAAAAGGATCCTTGTAGTAGCTTTAAATAACCAAAAGCCAAGTGCTACACCTGTGTTACGTTTGGGCAGCTGGTAACGCAGTCTGACTGACAACCAATCAGAAACATGCATTTCTTTTCTCCAAACTACATCCCATTCATACATACACCTGTTGTTACGTGAGCCTACACAGCGGCGACGGCTCGACCCGCACGCCATCCTCGGTGAAAAGCAGCCATTGAATCGCATCAGCTCTCCGGCTCTTGTCGTATCCCGGCCGCCGAGCGAGGACTAGACCTGTCATCTGATCAGTCAGATGACAGGATGCTCTGCGTCGTGGCGCTTAATTAACTCAGCCCCTGAGGTCAAGGCTTAACTGGTAGCTGACAGTAGGATTTACTTTACTCATTACTTCAATGACCTTCAATGAATAGAGCATCTAAATCTGAATCTATTCAGTTGTACACACGTATCATCTGTTGATTATTTGAGCGTATCTGTATTTCTAATACTTGCCTTTCTGGAAAAACACAGAAAAAACATCAAACAAACAGAAAATGCTGACTCTGCCAGAGTCATCGGCTCCATTCCACACCTCTACTGCATGTGAGGTAAGAACAAGGGTGTTTCTTCAGTGATGACGATGTCACCTCAGCTGCACTGACACGTACAGAACATTTGGATCACCTGACTGCGTGTCACCTGTCCTGACCGAGCTGCAGAATTAGCCTCCGTAGTGACGTGTGTCACTGTTGCCGCTTCGTACAATGACGACGAAAAAGAACAACAAAAGTCATGTTCTTTTTTTTTTTTGTGTTTAGTCAAAACACAAATTGTCAACGTCAGTGCCCGAAATACATGCGCTGTAATGCACATTGATGTATTCAAAGCCACTGGACCAGTATTAAAAGCTTTATTGCCTAATACCAGTTAGATTCACACACTGATGGCAATTTAAATGAAGACATTACGCCACGCTTAAAAGCGGCTCTTTAAAAAGGGCCAGAACATGAAAAGAAGATAATGAGAAAAGTAAAAAAAAAAATCTAATTTAAAGTTCACGTCTGCATCATTTGCAAACATTGGAGCACATGGGACCTCTATTTTGAGTTATGATGGGATCAGAACATTGCAATGTCATTATTTTCCATCAGTGGGTCCTGCATGCCTGAATTCAACGCAATGATATTCCTTGAGTATTTATATGTTTCTGTATATACTTATATGTGTGGTGGTGAGTACACTCTTCATTCTCCTCTCCTCTTCTCTTCTTAGCTGAGACATTCACACCAAGTGCCCGTTATTTGAATAGCTCTTAAACCGACCTCAGTTTATCAGATGCCAAGTTGTTGTTGACGTCTCGGCTCGGCGGCTCTCAGGACTACCAGGGGGGACCTGCGTCGCAACGAACCACTGCGCTGCATGTAAACACCGGCCCGGCTTAGCTTGTGTTTACCACACAACTCTTTTAGGTCATCGCTGTGTCCGCCATGCGAGCAGATATCAACACCGACAGCACGCTGGCTGAGGGCTGTAGGGATGAAGGGGGAAGGTTGAGGGGGATATGAGGTCATTTGGGTGGTTAAAGCTGTGAAAGTTGGTCAGAAAATCAAGCTAATGTGGTAAAAAGTTGTTTTTTATTAGTGTGCTTTGTGTGGATTTATAATTCCCTTTGAAGCAGGTGAGAGTATAGGTAAGATATGGAGCGTGAGATATGAATACTATCAACTCAACCTAAGTTGTAGTGTTCCCCGAAATCAGGGATGGATTTCTAAAATGGCCTACGGGGCCCAAAGTGTCATGGACCACCTGACCTTTACCTACACAATGTCCCTCAAAGATACCAACCAGGACTAGACACACAGATGACTAAAAGACACACAAAACAACTACAAAGACACACAAAACAACTACAAAGAGACGCAAAACAACTACAAAGGGGTGCAAAACAACTACAGGGAGATGCAAAACAACTACAGGGAGATGCAAAACAACTACAAAGAGATGCAAAACAGCTACAGGGAGATGCAAAACAGCTACAGGGAGATGCAAAACAACTACAAAGAGATGCAAAACAACTACAGGGAGATGCAAAACAACTACAAAGAAATGCAAAATGAGTATAAAAAGGGGCTAAACAAAAGAAGAAGAAACTACAAAAAACAAGAAAATTACAAAGACACAAAACGACTACAAAGAGACTCAAAATGAGTACAACATTAGGTGATGTGGCGGTTCATGTCTGAGCCCAGGGGCCCACTGTCTCATTATCCGGCCATGCCCAAAATGTTGTGGTTTCCGAAATCTTGCGTTTACTACCTGACGGCGTATATTTCGCGATCACTTACGCCCACTTGCTCTGAACATAAGACATATGCTTGACTGACAAACACATATGGAGGAAATATAAATTGTTCATGAAGCCTTGCCACATTTGCGACGTGTTTCCCGCCCCCAAATATTTGGCCACCCACCAAAACGCCGTTCCGAAGCCGTGCAAACAACGTGTCATTTTCATGCCTTTTGATCACCGAGCTATTCTGAGTGAACCTCCCGAGGTTCTTGCGACTGGGGGTGCGAGGTGCACCGGCGATGCTCTGGTGGGATGATAAGCTGAGTTTTTTGTTTTTTTTTTCTCTTTCACTTTTAAGGATTGAGGTTTTGAAAAAGAATAATAAAACAACTGTCAGCTAATTGGCAATAGGAGTGCACTATGGAGGACTAAAAAAAAAAACTACAAAGTGACTCCACAAGGGAAATGTAGAAAGCTACACTGTAAGCACATACACACGCACAGTCGGGTTTTAAGGGCATCCTCCTGTTGCAGAACAATCCCTCGTCGTCTACTTTTATGCTTTCATTGTTCAATTTTTCATTCTTCCTTTCTTGCGCGACACAGAGAGATACTTAATTCCACAGTAAGTCTCCGTCTGAAGAAGTTTACTTGGAGCGGCGGCGGTCCAACGCCGACGGCTTCAACCCAGACCTGACTCCGACGGCAGCTGCAGATAATCTGGATAGTTCTTTTGTTTTTAAAAAAAAAAAATGCATAAAGATATGAGAGGGTGAGGTTTGTAGCGGCACACACACAGGTTGCTCAGATACAAAATATGGATTCCGTACATTACGCTGCGTGGGCTCAGTCCTGCTTGGCGCAAACACTTTACATTCGGATTATACCAAGTGCATTAAAATCACTTTTCTAGACTTTACAAAAAGAAAACCTTTTAGGATTTTGTTTGCAAATGGAGGTGTTTCCTTCACAGATGTCTATTTTATTAATAAGCGTGAGTCAAGACCTGCAAGGCGTGTGACACACAAACTTGCGGCCGTAAGAGAGGTCTGGGAGAAGTGGATTCCACTGATTAAACACAGTCTTCCTGCACTGTGAAGAAGAAACACCTAGATATTCACAACGTTTGTGACAAGAAGTGCATACAGAAAGTTAAGACAACACAAGGGTTAAGGCAGTTTATTGGGAAAGTGTTGTTGTTTTTTTAGAGGTTTTCCTGAGGACGTCTAACTGGTAGAAGGCCTCAAGGTAGACCAGGAACACGCTGGAGGGACTCCCCAGTGAGAGCTGAACACTGGGGAGAGGGACGTCTGGAACGCCCCGCTATGGCTGCTGAACAATGACGGATGGATGGAGTACCACAGTCGGCCACTGGGGGGGAATTGGCAGTAATTCTGAGTGGCCCTCTCCATGGTAGAAGTGGGTAATGTACTTAAAGCCAATAGGAATATTAAATTGATGGGGGCGGAAAAAAAGCACATGATTTCTCAAAGCGAAGTTTAAATAATTGCAGCTAATGGCCATAAGATGAAACTATTGCATCCTCAAATGAGCCAGCCGGTTCCGCTGACTTAACGCTGAAAACTTTTGCGGAAGAAACTTTCAAGTTGAACTAGCAAAACTCAAAAAGCTGGCAGCTACGTAGCGGACAAATGAAAAACGACTATGGTCCAGATTTTGGCAATGAACACAAATTCGCCAACGATTATCACTGATTACCGTTTAGTCGCTTTTCTGTGGGGGGAAAACCACAGCATCTGGGACGTCAACGGCGGCTTGGCATTCATGTAGTGGTTTAAGAAGAAAATGAAGCCAAGACGACAATAAGCTGGCAGGCTGCAGCTCTACAGATGTGACGGTTGTTCAGTGTCACTGGAGGCTGGCACTCTGCCAAGTAGGTGTTCAGTTCAATTCTGCAGACTTCTATTTTGAGTGTATTAAAATAGAAAAACAAGCTCACAAGCCTTGAGTTGATGTTTACACCTTGAAACAAATTGAACTCCTGAAGGTTGGATTAATCATCTTTATTTCTAGACCGATACATTACGATAGACATATATGTGATATTTGAGGGCTTTTTTTTTTAAATGTAATTTCCTGCAGCATAAAGTAAGTTTTAGTTTAAATCTCATTCTTGTTATTACACCTGCAGTCACAGATTTGCAGACGCACACAGGCCGACTCATTCATGCACAAATTGTACAAACAAACAAACAAATCCCTCACGCATAAACGACGCAGGGAAAAAAATAAATAAAAGCTTTTCGACATTGTTCCGTCACATGGCGGAGGACACGTTTGGTCTCTTCCGCCGCCGCTAATAACATGCTATCATCGCCGGGCCGAACCACAAATGCACCGCTCGTGGCCATAATCTTGTTGTCAGCTGTCTCGCACTGTGGATGACGTGCAGACACTCAAAGCCATTTGGCATGTAAGGCTGAGATCCCACAGCACCAGCTTAATTGGATTTTGAAATGTGGCGTGTGTGTGTGTGTGTGTGTGTGTGTGTGTGTGCGTTCATCTGTGGGTGTATGCACACATGCATTGGTAGAACAGCACATCTCAGTGTTTTCATATGTTTGCATGTGCTCTCACATCAAATGCAACATATCGCTGTCAGGTGGAAACCTCACAAATCACAAATCTTTCCAGGAGAGGAGGAGAACAGCCTTGATCTTAAACAGCTTGTGTTTCGAGTTGATCTCATTGTTTCGAGAGGGTTTCCTCAGCTCGGGTCTTGGTGAACTTGTTTCTTCCCAGACTGGTGGAAGAAGCACTAAATACTCTACGTGAGGAATCTTGTTACCGCTCAGCCCAGATTCAAAGATACAGAAGTTGGCGTTTTATATTTCTGCAAACTACGTTGAACGTCGACGTCGTTATTTTCAAGGGATTGGATATCAGCGATAAAGGGTTATGGAACATGAGCAGTTATCCAATATCTGCAGGACAAAATGAATAATTATCACTCAAAATGTTCGTTAAACTTCCACTACGGTTTACCATGATGATGGTTTCCAGACTGCACAATTACACCCATTACCAAGTTCTCTTAATACATACATACAGTGAGGGAATATTAATAACTTTTCAGATGCACGCTCTGGACTAATACTTGTTTTATGCACCGTTGGACATCGATGTTGTGATGTTCCTTGATCTTAGCAATTTATCTGGTAAGTCAGATTTAATATAAATGATCAAAAATTACGGCAGAAACACGATCCAACTCAAATATCAAAGGTTCTCTTTTTGACAAATGTTCCACGTCAATATTAAATGTTTTGCTCATTAATAAGTACCTGGTATGTGTTAATATACGCATTATGAAAAGGCCCTAAATATTTGGGAATGAAGTGATCTGAGAGCAATGTCCCTGCTTTCCGATCACTACACATTGAGAATCTTAAATGTGTTTAGATACTCGGATGAACCGAGCCTGTTGATCCAGGAAAGAGTCCCGAAAAGGTGACGCGGTGGAGCGGCAAGATTTTCACCTGAAAGTTTGGGAATACGGACGTATGACCTGAAGAAGTCGCCAGTGACTCCAGCCACCGTACTACTGCAGTGGAGTGAAGACAGTGTGCCTCTCTATGTTTCAAGGATGCACACCAGTTCATGAACCCTATGAACGAAAGGAGCGAGATGGCCGGCTGAGATAGAAGCGGACGCTCCACTGCCTCTCGGAGAGAGAGACAAGGGAGCCGCCGTCTCGTCTGTATTCAAGCCCAAACACAGCGTTACCCCGGCCTCTCCGGGATCCACCGTCCCCTGTTGACTCCGAAACAGAAGGGGAGTGCGAGTGGACTGACAGCTTTTCAGACTGTGATCACTCACGGTGTGGAGGAAGCGGCTGCCTCCCGATGCCATTGGGTAGAAGATTGAATGGCTTGCCAGGGGGGAAAGGAATACGCAGATATTTTTTTTTGAATGAGGAAAGACTCCCGCATGCAGACGTCGGTGACCGTAAAATGCTGAAACGGATACATTGGAAGTTTCTTGTTTCGATCGAATATTCCACAGGTCGTGGAAAGTTCTTTCTCTAATCTAATGAGCAAACAAGAGATGCACAAAACCAGAAATTCCCACACAGCCCATAAATTGTCCTCGAACGATTCTTTTTCCACAGCAGCAGAGAGACGGCCGCAAACTCTTCAATCTGTGAAGTGAAAAAAAGAAAGAGGCCATGCTGGTGAATATTCAAATGGAAATCTGCAAAACTAGGCTTGATAGACGCATAAGAAATAAACTAGTGCAAACTCAGGTTGTGTTGGAAAAATAAAATGGAAAAGTTCATCATTTCTCTTGATAGCGAGTAGTAGAACAGAAAACAGTTGTTCACAGAATATAACAGAACCCTACTACTCCCTATTTGTTACCGGGAACATGTGAACATTTTTTAAATTGAGCTTATATTTTCCTGACATGTGACCTCTCGCAAACATGGAACATACATAAGAAGTGGACGTAGTTGTTGTGATGTCCCCTGTTGGTTTGTGGACTGTCCTTTTGAAGCCTCGAGTTCGGTGATTTGTCCGTCGCCGTCTTGGATCACGGCCATCTTGGTTTTTGGCAACCAGTGAATGGAAGTGACCATATTTGGACTTTCTACAGTGATGTAGAAGCGCCAGATACAGCTCTGTCAATCCCAGTTAGCCTGATCTAAATCATCCCCTGCTTTATGGTCTGTCTGACTCTAAATGGAGCATAATGTACTAAATGAACATCATGCTGTATTGAAGAAGACTGTAAACTAGAGATTGAGACCATAAACTCATGTTTACAATGTTTACTGAGGGAATAAATCAAGAGAGAAGTAGAGTCACTTTAGACTAGACTTCTATACAACCTGACTTCTTTTTGCATCGGCTTCACTCGTCAGAAGGTTTGCCGCCTGCCTGCAAATAATAACGGTTCTTCCTAAGGTGGCCTTGAGCGCTCAATGTGCTGCAAATTAAGAACACATGCAAATAGACGTAATCTAAATGTAATGCAAATATAGAAACGCTCTGCAAGAAGCTCCCAACACAACGGAATCTGTTTCCAGGGGACACTAAAAATGGATTCACGTGGCTGACAGGTGCAGCGTTTATTGTTGCCATTTGTTGCCTATGAAGTCATTAAATCCGGCTTCCCGTCAGTGGTGATGGAAAATGACCAAAAATGTTTTCAATGCTTCAGTCTGTTGTGTCAAATTAAACTGTTGGTGTCCACAGACACATGAATTTGTGCCATCATTCATTAACAAACCTCTGAGGGAATGGAAAGCTGAAGAATAAAGATTACTATCAAAGCTGACAGCGTAGCTGTGACTGAACGACTGCAGCCATGTTCCCAGGTGGCTAGCATGCTAGCGGTTAGCTCACCAGCTACAGCAGCCTACGCCTAGAGGCTCTCAGGTGATTTTGTTGCGCCACTTCCTGGTTCCGGCAGGGACCTTTTAGGAAGGAGCTTGGGTTGGGTTTGTGCTGGTTTCTTTTAACTGAAACTAAACCAGACCTTTAGTGTCATATGACAACCAACATACTTGATCAATAGGTGCGAGGACAAAAAGTTTGATCTTGAAAAATTGCACCTTCTTCCTGTTTTGTGCTATAAAGCAATCTGGCAAAAAAAATTCCCTGCCTCAGTATACTGATTAGAATGAAGTCTAGAAGCTTTTCTTCTCCAAAAATGCAGAGAAAGCAGTGAAAGACAGGAAGAGGCCGGGGGAGGGATATAGATAGATAGAGGGATAAGGGAAAGAGAGGGAGACGAGACTTTCCCGGAAGCCATCTGTCTTTGTTTGAAGGGTCTGACTGCTGTCAGGTTGCTGTGATAGAGACGTAAACAAACAGGAGGATCACAGCTCCTTATCTCAGCTCATTTCTCCTCCCTAACAAGGCAAACACCAGCAATCCTGTCATGTTGACTGTGTGTGCATGTGTTGTGTTAGGGGGGAGGGGGGGGGGGGGGCTCTCTGTGTGTGCTTGAGTGTTTTTGTTCTTTTTTTTTTTTTTTTACTGTGTGCAGTTCAGTGGTATTTGACCAGAAAGACGTGCATATCTTAAGAAGCACGATGCAAAATACAGAGAAATGCGACTATAAGCCCAGCAGGCGCGACGTCCAGCTCGTCAAAGATGGTTTTCACGTCTTCACACTATTCCAGAATAGCTAGTTTTGATGCTGAGTTGGATGTTGTTACCGTAATACAGTCCATAGACTGCTACATGTATCAGTTATGTGTACATGTACCACGCTTAACGCAGTCAAAAGGAACGTTTAAAGCCATGGTCGAGCTGATCGATATGGGGCGCTACAGTTTAAAGGTTTTTGACATCCCTTGAACACAAGCTAAGATATTGATACTGTTTACTATGAGCATGCAAGTTCATTCTTGAACTTTGGGTAACAGAACCAAAGTCGCTGTGGAAGAAATGTCAAAATTCGATAAAATGGCGAAAAAAAAAAAAATCTTATTTTTTTGCCTTTTGTCAAAAGGGGTTGATGCCCTGAATGGATTATGGAAACGCCTTTGCCGGATAAATTCTGACGTAAGCCCAAAGAAAGTTGAACTCGCATCAGCTGTTTCTGTTTGTGTCTTCTCGGATATTCCCGTTACGTGCGAATGCTTTGTCATTGTCTCCTGATGATATGTGGACATGGGTTTGATGGCCAAGTTCCTTCTCTACCTCTGTTACCTCAACTTCTGACCAAACTACGCTGTTGTCGACTTTACTCAATCCAAACCAGTTGATGGAAACTCACCAAATTTGCGAAAAATTTGAAAAACTTGCCTTTTTGCGACATTTTAAAAGGTCACATAAATATTAGAAGTCAATTAAAAGGAAACATTCTCCGTTCAGTGCGACATTACTTCACTATATATCTACATAGCAAATAGTCGTTTGCTGCTATGTTAACGCTCTGAATCCCGCAATATATAGAACCGTTAATATCCATATAATATGTAACTATAAGAAGCACCAATCATGCCAGCTTGACTTAGCGATGGAGTGGGTAACAGTGTGTGTTTGATTTATACCTCAGCACAAAAGCGTGGCAGAGCGACAAGAGGTGCAACCACGAGCCCAGCTGAGGATATTTTGGAGGAGGTCCGAGTGCCTTTTTCACAGTTTATCGTCATGTTTCAGAGCAACCTGTAAACTGTTTACTTAGCTGATAATATAAGCATGTAAGCAGCACCTGTAACTTTTCGTATAACATGTCTTTTAATGTGAACGTGAAGCGGCGGCCTTGACACGTGCTGCAGCAACGACTTCACACGAACGGTGGTATTGTACGCCGCATCGGACTAACGGAAGACACACTGCATAGCAGGCTTTATTACGTGCGAGTGCGTGTACGTATGCTGGCACCTGGGTTTGTGTGTGTGTTCGACTCTGTAAAAAGTCAAATATAATGAGACCTCACTCAGCCTCAGGTCTGCTCACTCACTGTAAAAGCAGACGGAGAGACGCCGTCATCTGCAAGTCAAATGAGCAATTCGCTGATTAGTTAACGGAGCCAAAAGGTCTTAATATAGTCAAGTAATGACTGAAATGCAATTTCCATTCAATCAATGTTTTTATTTAGGCTGAGTGATATGAAACTCTGTCGCAAAGTGGAGGGCAGATGGAACTCTCCTAAGCAAACATACAAATACACACATTTTGCTCCGAATGTGAGATAATTGGCAAGATATGTGCGGGGGGGGGGGGGGGGGGGGGGGGGATGTCTTTCGCTGCTGAGCCTAATTAGGGAGAGAACATTTTCGTAGCTGCCAAACAACAGCAGACAAACCAAAGGTGCCCTATAAAGAATCTGTGGCTTCATTATAATGTGACAACGAGGAGTTCGTCTGTCGCTGCGCAAGAGGAGCGACCGCGGCATCCCTGACAGCCAAAGGGCAGGAGCGCTAATGCTAATGTTGTTGTTTTCTTACGGGTGAAAACTTGTATATGTGTAAAAGCAATATAGGGACAAGGCTGCGGCGTAGTGAGAGATCAATACGCCGGCGCTGGCTTCCATCTGTGGAAGGTGGGGTCGGAAAGGAGTTATAATGAAGCACCGCAGGTCAAAGGCCACAGTTGGCATTGATCACCGACAGCTGAAGACCATCAGAGAGCCTGTCCTGCTAGATCAATAATACACCCCCCCCCCCCAAAATGTATGGAGGACATTTTTCTTCTAAGAGATACCTCCCACTATGCAGAATGTTCTGGAGCAGGGAGCCGGAACAACAATAGGCAGCGTTGAATAAAACAGGTACACCTCCACCCAACTGATTTTAAGTGCTTTTTTTTCAATTTGCACATAAAGAAGAAACTTGTTCGATATGCTAAAAAATGGGAAAAAGAAGCAATTTTCATTTTGCACTAATGCTGCTGGAAACAGATTTTTGCTTCTGCTTATTCTACTGTAGACAGAGCTTTCATATCGTGCTGCTTCCACTCGAAAAGAAAGCCCAAAACATAAAGAATAAAATGACTGGGGGGGTTAGGTCTCCCCAGTAATGTATCATATATATATATATGATACATATATATATATATATATATATATATATATATATATATATATATTGCAATAGACACAGATTGACGTTTTATTTCGCTGAAACTTCAAATTTCATGGAATAAACACAACCATTGATGGTCCCTGAGGTAATAACCTGCTGTGATTTGTGTCTCAGTACGTGTTCATAAAGTTAGTACTGAGTAAAGACTTACATTTCCCCCCCTGAGGATCACTTGCAATTACCCTGGTGAATCTGTCACATTTAGCACCATTATCAGGCCAAACATTTAAATTTGTCCTAATTTAGTCCTAATCGTACTAAACTAATTCCACTCCGCGTTTAGCGTCAATTAGCCAATGAAAGCATGCTAACGCGCCACACTAAGACGGTGAACGTGGTAAACGTTACACCTGCTAAACATCAGGATGTTAGCAATGTCGTTGTTAGCGTGCTAATGTTAGCATTTAGCCCAAGTACAGATCCCAGAGATGCCAGCACGTGCTGTAGACTCTAACTTAATTGCAAATGAAGGCAACATTTTTGCCATTTTCCTTATTGGCATCTCAAAAGAAAAGATCCAGCTCTCGACTGTGTGACACTGAAAACAAAATCCATCGTGTCGAATTCAGTAATCCCTTCAGTCAAAGAGAAGGCGCTAATTACCGGTGTCGTGTTTATTTGCAATGAAAACCTCATACAGGGATCTCTTTGGGACTTACTGTAAATATGAGCCTCTCTGGGGAAAGTACTGTCACATCAAACTTCTGGTAATTATAAGGAGGACATTTGCTGTGTAGGCCTCAGTATATTCACAAATTGTGGCAACACAGATGGCAAACGAGACAACAAGCAGATGCCAAGCAGTTTAAGGTGACAAGAGATTAAAAAATGGGAACAACATTTACACTGAACCAAAAAGGTGATTATCAAATTCAACAAGGCCAACTTGGCACTTGTGTCTGTGGAGGAGAAGGTTCTTCCAAGATTTCTTGTTTCACGAAAACAAAGTGAGGAAAGCTTTTGACGGTTTTCGATGTGCCGCCAGTCTCATGGTGTGCAATCAATTAAGATTTGTTCGTTCTCCCATCTGTTTCAACTGACCCTGGACAGATCACGGTCATGCTGTTGGGACCATAGACTGTATATAAGAAGTGGACGTCGTCATCGGGACGTCACCCTTTGGTTTGTAGACTGCCGTTGTGAAGTTTGGCGATTTGGCCGTCGCCATCTTGGCTTTTTTAGCAACAGATGAATGGAAGTTACCATATTTGGAATAGAGACGCCATATACGGCAGCAACCTGTCAATCACCGTGTAGCCCCGCCCCTAAATCATCCCCTGCTTTATGGTCTGTTTGACTCTAAATGGAGCATAATGTACTAAATGAACATCATGCTGTATTGAAGAAGACTGTAAACTAGAGATTGAGACCATAAACTCATGTTTACAATGTTTACTGAGGGAATAAATCAAGAGAGAAGTAGAGTCATTTTAGACTAGACTTCTATACAACCAGAGGAGTCGCCCCCTGGTGGACACTAGAGAGAATGCAGCTTTTAAGACATGAAGCATCGGCTTCACTCGGTAGAACCGGAGGCTGCCGCCTGGTTGGGACTGACTTTCATTTTGTGTTGATTTTAGCGCTTCCTGTGGAAAACAGCAGCAGAGTTTAAAGGTTTTTAGAAAACCCTTTTTATTGCAGCAGGGTCTAACAGTGTGCCCAGCACAGTCCTGGTCCTCCCATGGTCCCCTCAAACAGCTTTGGTGGAGCAGCAAGGACACAAGCTCTGTTCCTGGCCGGCGGAGGAGGAGCTGCTCATGCCGGGTGTGGAGCTGAAGGAGTTTCTGGTGAACCTGCATGATTTGCGCTGAATCCCACCCGGTGGCACCGATGACAATCCTTCAGAATAACTACATAGAAATGTTCTTGCTGACGGTCTTGTGTATAGGTCATATAGACCTAGACCTATTCCTCACAGTAACATTAACGTCGATGTGCTTTAATCAATATTTTGTATTAACAATAGATCCAATTATTTCGTGCAATGTAAAAGGGATTCTTGTAACGATCCGACTCCTTCCCCCTCGGCTCTGCTATTGTCCGTCAGCTCAGCGCGACGGCTTAAAGGCCCGCATATTTCACTTCCACCGTGTTTTCTGCCACGGCAGGCAGCTCGCTGCGTAGAGTCAACAGGAAACACCGTCTCCCTCTTCAGACTGATTCAGTGTCCTTCGGCAAAGGCTGTCCAATGTCAGCCAAGCAAAACAGAAGGAGGCTACAGAGACATAACTTTGCACGATGGCAGCTAGAAGTCAAGAAGTCCTCTTGAAGCATGCTCTAATCAAGTCACTGCGTATCAACAATATAGACCACACTTTCATTTCCGGACCAAATACAAGCCACATAATCATTACCAGCCTACAGTGAAGCATACATACACATATATATATATATATATATATATATATATATATATATATATATATATATTATACACAAACCTCCTTCTCTTTCAGAGTCAGTCAGAAGAAGAAACAAGATTTCAGTCGGTTATAGCCAACGGTTGTTTCTTTATTAATGTTATTGCAGACTAATGTGTAGGTGAAAGCCATTTGCCTCCTACCGAGGAGGTTGGATGGTTTGTTAGCATACCAACATATATTTAGATTCTTGCCTCCCAACATGTCAAAGTGTCCTTAAACGAACCCCCAGTTGCTGCCCGGTCCCACAGCTCCTAGATCCTTAGAAAGGGTTAAATACGGACATGTACGTATCTGTATGTTTATGACAATTGAAATTCAGTTTTAAACTTATAACTTAAAAAACTAATTCAGTAAAAATTAAATGGGGGAAATCAGGCCAACAGAACTCCATGGTAAGAATCTAGATTCATTAATTTTTTATGCAATTTTAATGACGGATTTCTTGAAGAATTACTCGGAGATGCATCCTTTTGAATTTCGTCTAAAATCTCTGCATGAATTAAAATGCATTCACTTGAATAAATAAAATCTGGCACACGCGACGCGATGATTTCCTTTAACCGTGTCTATTTTGGCACAGATCTGGATCCGCGGGTGCAGACGGCGCGCGATGGATCAATTAATTACATCGAGACGTGTCAAAAAGTGCGACTCCTCTACATCTAACGTGTAGAGACTTTAGCGGGGAGGAGTCCCGCTGAGATCGGGCTTTCGGAAGGCCTTGTCCTTGGGAGAAAAAAAAAAAAATGGCAACAGATGCACCGGCAAGACCGGAGACGCGTCGATAAGTGTCACGAATGAGGAAAGACAATTAAAAAGAACGGAGCTGCAGGAGAGAACAAACGGAGCCGCCGCTGAGAAATTAGAACGGAGCAACATGCATTATTCACTTTTCCACAAGCCTGCACGGAACCAGCGCACCGGCGGCTGGCTTCAGGTGCAGCAGCGAGCGTTTCTGATCGACTGTTTTTTTTTTACAGCGGCGTACTGTATAACAGTGAGCAATGATAAAAGTGCATTAGTGAGACGGATCTGTCCTCGCAATGAAGATTAATTAGCCAAAGCAATGCTGCTGGAGATGAACATGCTCTTGATGGAGTAGCTCGTGGCAGTTCCCCCCCCCCCCCCCCCCCCACTCCCGTCGGCCT
Organism: Cebidichthys violaceus; assembly: GCF_023349555.1. Lineage (NCBI taxonomy): Eukaryota > Metazoa > Chordata > Actinopteri > Perciformes > Stichaeidae > Cebidichthys > Cebidichthys violaceus. The sequence goes on from NW_027176572.1 coordinate 228,583, forward strand.
GCTTAAAATTCAACGTCAAACGGCGCTGCTATTGGCCTATAATTACAACATCAGTCATTATTGATCATTGTCACTTTAATAAACAGCTCTCAACGTTTTGAGGAATTTGCCCGAGATAAATCGCCGGGGCAACAAAGCCCGGCCTCTCTCCAGCGACACGTGATGAATAGACGGAGCCACAACACGGGATTGTGGGACTCAGAGAGCTCCAGAATCAACATTCAAATGGTGTTTTTTTTCCGTTTTTTGTGTGTGTTAAAGAAAAAAGCCAGAGAGTAATGTCGGCTGAGCCTCAAGATAGGGCTTCAAGGATACACTGCTTTTGTTTGCATTGTTTTGCTGATGCGTGTGTGTGTGTGTGAAATAGCTTGGGGGAAATGTCAGTGTCATTCCATTATGTATCAAGGCAAAACACAGAAGGATATGAATTCCAGTCTGAAAAGAGGGTGTGTGTGTGTGTGTGTGTGTGTGTGTGTGTGTGTGTGTGTGTGTGTGTGTGTGTGCCTGCACTCGTGTTTGGGAGTACACAGAACAGAATGTGTCTCAGGACGAAGGATTTGTCTTTGCTTTTGTTTTCATGTCTGTCAGTTATTATTGTAAGGCAAACGGGTACAAAAGCCAATAACACAAAAGCACGTGACAAATATCACGGCGTGCTTCGGTTCAGAGCCGCGTATTGACGGTGGTGACTTCCTGTTGCCCTGATGGTTACTATGTGGAACTCTGGCGTGATGGTTGTTAAAGAATGTATTACTAATGCTCTAATACATCGAGAGAGTTTGTCAAAATTGGAAGCGATCGTCGGCTAAGCTAGCGATCAAAGCCGCTTCTCTGATATTTCGGTCTGAAGGATCGTCGTACTGAGTGATTCTGCAAAATCCAGATTATGTGCAATGTTCTTTTATGTATTCATTTCTACAATATCTCTGCATGAAAATATGCTGGCATTGTACCTTTTTCTGCAAAACCACAAGATATGATGAATGTCAACATTTCTGAACCAAAAACCCATCAACCCATCCATCCATTCACCCATCCATCCATTCACCCATCCATCCATCCATCCATCAACCCATCAACCCATCCATCCATTCACCCATCCATCCATTCACCCATCCATCCATCCATCCATCAACCCATCAACCCATCCATTCATCAACCCATCCACCCACCCATCCATCCATCCATTCATCCATCCATCCATTTTATTTCCACTCCTCTCCCCAGCATTTTTTTTCCCAGTTCTTCCTGGGGAACCCCGAGATGTTTCCAGGCCAAAGAAGATATAAATATATAATCTCTAAGACCAACACGTCAGATAACACGGAAAGTACTACAGACGTTGTATAACGTACGTGATATTCCACGAAGTGCGGATTGGTCGTACTAACACAAGGCATGATCTAGGAGACCCGTTTTGTCTCTCCAGTCGAGTCATGTGACTCACTAGTCAAGACACTCGTTTCTAACTCTCTAGTATGTCTAGTATTTCCTAAACCTTTATTTTGAAAAGACACTATGCGGGAAAATAAGTATATATTGAAACGGCATCACTGACTCTAAACCAAAATATTGGACAAATGAACACGTCGACCTCATGACGGCGCTTGATGAAAGGTCTGGAGATCACCAAAGTCACGAGGATACATCATCTGGGAACCATGAATGTCTGCAACACATATCACAGATAGTGGATGAAATATTTCAGTCCTCTTAAGTCTGTTCCAAGCAACCCCAGCCTCTACTTCGGGCCTCACTTTTGTTTTCTGCATTAGCATAGCTGGTATTCGACATAAATCGTTGCAATCGTGTTCCCTGAAGTGGGTGTTTTCGCCGCATGCAGTCGCAACAATAACGAGTTGAAACAACCTCACGAAGGCGACAGTAGATGCAGAAACGTAGAGCCGACAGTTGAAAGTAATTCCATTCTCCTCTTATTGTCCTGCGAACCTCTGCTGCTGGAAAAAAAACACAAAAAAAAAACACCTGAGGACCTGATTAGAAAAACAGACTCGTAGAGAGAGAAGAGACATTGGCAAGAGGGTCCTCCTTGTGGACGTAATTGGCAATAAGCCATCAATTAGACCGGGACATATATCCTGCAGCCTCCGGGCCGGTAGAGGAGGAGGAGGAGGAGGAGGAGGAGGAGGAGGAGCAGGACGTCTGATGATGCAGCTCTTTTCAGTTTATAGAAGAAGAAAGATGAAGAGACGGCTGCTGGGGAAAAACTGATAAAGACGTTTGAGGAACATTTCTTTTTACAGTTAGCATTTGACGTGATGAAGGCACTTGCAAATGAAAAGCTAGTACAACATGTTAGCCATAGCTTGTAAAGTGAACCAAAACACCGGCGGAGAGAACGATCCGTGGTACATAATAATGAGAATAAGTGAAACTAAATACATAAAGACTTGCAGTGCTTTTTGACGCCGCTGTGTGGACACGGTTCAATAGTGCATATTATGACTTAAACGACGTCTTATTTCATCCCCCCCCCCCCCCCCCGATTGTTCCCCTCTATGATATTTCTCAGCATGTTTCCTGCATGTACTGGATCCCTGAGAAGGCGACAGCTTCGTATCAGTGAGCTGAATTATTCACAATTCGCGGGTATAGCCGGCCATCGTCTCCCCCGAATGATAAATCCTTCAGGAGGAGTATGCACATTTAAAGAAAAGCGGGTTTTTTTCCATCTTCTTTTCGTTCAAGAGTTCATACATCACTGGCTGACCCAGGGCCCGGCCCACACGCGTGTCGATAAATCCTCCCTCGCGGTCACACGCTTCCCTGTCGCTGAATTGGATGGAATAATTTTTGCACTCGAGGGAGCAGCTTGTTTCTGTTGTCGGTAGCCTTTTATTACGGCTCGCCAAAGCATTTATTGCCTCAATATGGGACTCGAGCTAACCGGGCAAATCCGGAACCCGTCTTTTATATTTGTTACGCCACCGAATGAGCGCTGTCACTCACAGTGCAGCAGGTGATGCTGGAAAGCTACCGTAGATGAGTCATGTGCTCATGTCTCAGGTCATACATGTCATTAAAGATGCCTGAAGGGACGGGCATTCGTGGAGTTATTGGAAATTAAAAGCAAAGCGTCTGGTGCAGGCTTTGCCATGTAATGAAAAATAAGCACAGAGGTCGGTGAAGTGAGCCAGGCTTCAAACACAATAACCACGGAGACACGTCCGCTAGATCGAAAAGGTAAACGTCGATGAACACGCGACAACATGGCCATAAGTTAACTTGCTGACATTTAAAAGCACCTGTGTGCTGCGATGATGATGGAAGTCGCGGACATTTATCAGGAAGCCTCCCTGGTGCAATTTAAACAAAAGGTAAGAAATCAAAAACAAATACATACATAAAATGTGGGAAAGAAATATGGAATATCCAGCGGCATTAAATCCCTCACAGCGTCTTCACTGGGTGACGGCGTCAAACTGGCTGACCTTTCAAGCGGGTGGTTTTGACATCTCTGGACAGAAGTTAAAGAGCAGATAATAAAGCCGTTGCAATAAAACGCTAAACTTTCCCACCAGATGTTTTTCCCGCCGACTTGATATTTAAAGACAACATGTCTGGGGTTTGGTTGTTGCTCGTCACGTGACGCGCGGCGCTGAAAAAAATTACATTAAAACGCGTCACGTGAACGGCCCCCCTTCTGTATTAAGAACTGCTCGGTTCAACGCTGCTTTTGGGGTCTTCAAGTTCCAAAAACCTGATCAGAGCTTGAAGATGTTCTTCAAGCGTGTCGTTCTACCAAACCACTGGATCGTTTCGCCTCTTGCCTCGACGAGCTGAGAACGAATCAAATCTTTTTTTTGGGGTGAACTGAGCTCACTGAGCTGTTAGGGAGCCACAGATTTTGCTGCCGGGCACCTCTCAACTCCTTGTATCCTGTCACCTCCAGTTCTCATCAGGCACAGTGCACCTGAAACTAATCACTTCTCCCACGCTGGACTCATTTTGGACCTCAGTCGTGCAAAATTCTCTGATGACAATTTGTCAAATGACCAGGTGACAGTAAACCTGGGGCTCTTAGAGACGGTGTCGTTACTTCACTTGTAGAAGTTTTCTATCTCAGGTCTGCACTCTGTACTCTCATTTGTACTATAACTAGTCTTCCAACCATAGTCGCAGGTCCATTTAGCTTTCCTCGGTGTTTAAAGAGCAAATCATTTGAGTGCCATGTGTGTTTCAAGTGTGTTCCTACTAGAGAGCAAACAGTGAATGGAGATAGATTGTTACATCGTGTGAGTGAGCCAATAACGGCGTCATTATCTCCACAACAAATATAGAAAACATCATTTGAGCTCACGCTTGTTTGGATTATTTCCAAGCAAAGTGCTTTTGAGGCCTGAGACGTGATCCCCCCCCCCCCCCCAAAGCACCATCCATCCCCGCTATTTAGTTTAGCCGAAACGCACGCAGTCATTTTGAAATTCAGAGAGGCCGCGCTGTGTGCACAAACACACGTTGTTGACAAAAGGTTTCTCCTTTTTAGAATAAGATGGTGCTTGAAGTAAAAAGCCTCACAGGGATGTGGCAGACACTGTGTGTGTGTGTGTGTGTGTGTGTGTGTGTGTGTGTGTGTGTGTGTGTGTGTGTGTGTTTGTTTGTGTCGGCAATATCACAGAGGGGGTTGTGCACGTTTGAGTGTGCGCGACAGACTCAGGACTTTAAATAAAATGAATGCAAAACCGTGAGCAAATGCTCCTCTGGTCACTGAAACTACAGGAGTGCAAAAGAATCATAGTGAGACAAATGGAAACAAAGCCAAGAGAAAGAAGACATTATGATAATTTAGAAAAAGGAAAGAACACATTTGAACAAAATATGCAGCCTCTCTGTCGGTGTGGCAGCGCTGCTTTGGAGGCAGATATAATCTGGTCTCGTCCAGCAGTCGTAGCAATACCGACAAAAACCCTACCCGCCTTGATCGTAGATGTTCCACGGAATGTACCGCGTGTTATTCACGTAATCGTGTACTAGGAGGTATAAAGACAGCTGAAGCACACACGTATTTCACGATCTTTTCCTTGAACCTAGCCAAGTAGTTCTGCTGCCTAAACCTCCTGTGAAGTTCATTTAACTTTTCCTAAGACATCACACACGCAGTCGTATGAGGATACGTTGCCGGCTGAGTTAAACCTCGATGGGTGGAGCTTTTTGGCTAAGTTATGGAAGTCCAGTGGCGGGCCTCGTCTGATAAATAATCCCTCCAGCACTGCTGTAAATTGGACGTGCCTTGGTAGGCGTCCACGAGACCCTGATCCAACTGGCTCCTTTCAGGAAGTGGGGTCTTTGAGCAGGGGGGAGCGACCATCCCCGACTTAGTGCCCACGTGTTTGGGAGAAACCGCAGCCAAAGTGCCCCCTGGGTACATGGCAAAGGAAACATGATGAAGTTACCTCCAGGATGCCTCTTCAGTGGAGAAAATGTGATGAAGTGCTTTCTAGGATCTGTTTTCAGTGGAGGAAACAGGATGAAGAGCATTCTAGGATGCCTTTCCTGTGGGAAAAAACGTGATGGAGTTCCCTCTAGGATGCCTTTCTAGCGAAGAAAACATGACGAGGTGCCTTCTAGAATTTTCAATTTGCACCGAAAGCACCTTTCAAAAATATGAGCCCGCCAATTTCCCCCCAGAATTTTTGTGTTAATATTAAATAAACTCCGAAAACGGCGTCTTAATATTTGAAGATGTTTTTGTCTTCATCAGACAGTACAGTGCACACGGTCTGCAACAGTCGCCTGAGCGTGTTGACACTGTCTGGTCGCCGCTCTCTCTCGCTGACAGCTGAGCAAACACCTCGCGGCTGCAGGTGAGTGTCGCTGAGGTGTGAGGGGGTTCTGACATGTGACAGCAGTCAATCTTCAGAACATCTGACAACGTCTTGTGACATTTGCGATCAACGACCAGAAGGCGATCTTTGTGAAAAACGTGTTTTCCAATATGAAGAGGAACTTCTTGGCCAATACATCTTCAACATTATACAATAGAGATCTGACAGGCTCGCGGTCTCCTGCAGGGATTTGCATATTAAAAACACTCTTTGGGATATGAAAACTAAAATACTACATGACTGAATACACAGCTGCTTCGCGGCGAGCCAGCGGCACTTGAGAACGTGACGTCCGTGAACGACGGAGAGGAGCCGTTCTGTCTGAGCAGTGATTGTTTCTGGCCAGGCGCCAGACAATAGAAGGGGTTTTTATAGAAAACTGGACAGGCAGTCAAATGACAAAATAAAAAGATTTGTGGAATTAATTGGCTTGGCAGTACTTCAGTGGCGGCGTTTTGCGTTTTTGAGTTTGTACTTAATCCACTTTTTTGAGGAGTCTTCGTTCGGCAAAAGTAAAGCGACCCGTTAACATCAAACGGAGAGTTAACGCTCAGAAGTGGTACTTTTCAGAGTGCTCTGCTCCATCACAAGCTGACGCAACGTTTAGCTGAAAATCTGCCAAGTTTATATATCGCACTGCTATAACATGGCATCATTTGAGAACGGTTTCCGTATATTGTTGTAGTCGATATCAGTCGAAGGCCTAAAATTCGGAAAATGAGCATTTTGCACTAACGCCTGACTTGTGTTTACCGCAGAGATTGTTGTCTGCAAAAATCTAAAATCTGCTTTTTGTCGAGGGAACCGGTGCGACGGCAACTTCCGGGGTTGGCCCACAAAAACTCGTCATCCCTCTAGCACTCTTTCGCAATGGTTTAAACATGCATTCTCTATTTTTGGGCCACTTGGTGGCAGCGCAGTACGCTGTAAACACAACATTTTGTGGCAAACTTGCAAGCAAATTTGTCTATTTACTCTCAGCGTTCAATCTGAGTGGCGTCAGGTGTCCACCATGCAGATGAGGGTCCAATACTCTCTGGTTTGGTCTCCACCAACTCCTGAAGGACACAACTATCCACTATCATTCACCACCTACTTGCTATCTGTCGTCTGGTGCCGGACAGGTTGGGCTCAGTTGGGTTTCTGCTGCTGGTTGTTGAGAGTGAACCAAAACAGTTAAACATGTAGGTTCATAAAACCAAGACAATGAGCTGAAAGACACCAATAGGCACTAAAACTGAGACAAGCTGCAGTGTCAGGCGGTGATCATCTGTGGGTTTGTCACTACGACAGAACTCTACCATATTACACATGGTGCTTGGACTTATGGTTGATATAGAAATATGGAAAAATGCGTAAAGATTGACGACACGTCAGCAACTTCCTCCCACTCTACAGAAGTGAAGCCAAAATATCTCGGATACTGGAGCTGCCATCTTATGATTTTAACAGAGTTTAGGGTCAGAGTCTGCGCAATCTCCAAGCCAAGAACCAAAGAGTGAGGAAAAATGTCCATTAATCTTCAGACCGCAGCTTATAACAGTCTGCACACATAAAGCTTCCACTGGCAGTAATGGCACAATTACAAACATTTCATAATAGCATTAAAGAACATGTCAGCCATGTCTGAACAGGAGTTTACCCCCCCGGGTAAACTCCTGTTCAGACATCGCCTCTGGAGTCCTGCGTAACGCCCCGATCTGACTCCCTTCCAGCTGCACTCCCCTCACATCACCCCGTGATTTATCGGCGTCCCTCCTCGATCCCTATCGCAAATAGACCCTTATCAGTCAAGAACCCCTCCCCCTCCCTTGAGAAATCCATTTTTTTTTTTTTCCCATACACGCCACTCGCTAGTAACGGAATTCAAAAAGAAGACGGCGTAAATCAAGGCTCACGTGGCCCCCTCCTCAAGGCTCCTGCAGGAGCAACAGGAGCAACAGGATCAACAGGAGCCTGGCGGCGGGCCCTGAAAGCAGCACGGCGTTGCGAAAGCGCCACACGTGAAAAGAAGTTATTTGATTTGGCCGGCTAGGCACAAACCGGCGTGGTTATGTTCAACATTCTTTAGCTAATGGTCCATGTTACAGCTACTCTGCACTCGGTGTGTGTGTGTGTGTGTGTGTGTGTGTGGGGATTAAGAAGGAGTGGATAGAAACACGGCATCACTTAGAAACACACTATTCTGCTGCATCAACCTGTGTGTTGACCTGTGGAAACATATAGTAGGATGCGCACACGGTAACAATAAGAGAGTGCACGAACTGTGATGTGTGTCACATTCACAGTTCATATTGGATGAGCTCAGTGGTACCGAGTGCATCATTACGTTTTTCCCCACAGGTTGATACAATCTAATGGAGAGAGAAGAAGAAGAAGAAGAGGCATTGAGCCGGAGATCAAACTGTGGCTCTACCGGGCAAAAACGCTGCTTGACTCCAGATCCTGTATCAGCTTGTTCAAGCTATATGATGTTTACACTGAGTAAATATTTAAACCACATTATGATACATAATACATGAGATCTAAAATGTGTTCTAATGGCTACATCGTTACATTTAATGGAAATACGCAGGTCAGCAGCTCGACAGTCAATTATTACATATTTGTTTGCATCGTGGCTATGAGTGTGCAACTATTTTTTTTCCTTTTATGCTTTTTACTGTACAGCCAGGCATATCTGGTCATCTTTGAAATGAGGGTGTATGGATTCAAAGACTGTTTGCGCAGCATGGGTTAGGGTCGGAGAGGTTTGAGAGATTAAAAAAGCTCCTCTCAGTTTGCCGTTTCTTCTTCTGATGGACCGCTGCTAAAAGCTTTTAAAAAATTCGAAATAATAATAATCAAGCCACCGTTTTACCTCCGAACTTGTCACTGAAGCAGATTCCTCTGATCTGCGCAGCTCAAACCAAGCTTCAATGGCCTCAAACACAAAACCGTCGCTCCGGCTGCCAAACGGCAATCTGACTCGTGTCACTTTCAAAACACCGTCTGCAAGCGTGTTGGCGGCCGGCCAGCATCGCTCATGGAGAGTGGAGGTTTTTCTTTACGTGCGGTTTGACTCGCAGCTATCGTCCATCACTCGGGACGAGTCTTTCCACACTCAGCAGCGCAGCAGCAGCAGAGCGCTCAGTTGATACAATGACAGCATTTGAACGGCAAACTCCCAAAAATGTCCAAACTCTCTGAAGAAGCACCGTGGAGGTTCCACTGAGCCGGTGGGTGAAACTGGTCTCAATGGGTAATCGTGTCGAACTCGCCTTAGATCAATAAAATATCATTTAAAAGAGTCAAACTCATGATTATACAACTTAAAAAAAGAAACAAATGTAGAACATTTCAACCTGAGCCGACTTTTCTTTGAGCTATCCTTTTTAACGTGCACGTCATCGTTTTTAACGTGCACGTTATCCTTTTTAACGTGCACGTCATCCTTTTTAACGTGCACGTTATCCTTTTTAACGTGCACGTCATCCTTTTTAACGTGCACGTCATCCTTTTTAACGTGCACGTTATCGGCCCGTCGCTTTGTCTCTTTTCAGTCGTCGCTTGAGAACGTTGAGCTCCTGATATCTCACCACGGTCTGCTACTCAATACTGCAAAACACCAAAACAAGCGCTTTAAAATGAAAGCTTGTCAGCGATTGTTAAATCGCTGGTCCCAATGCTTATGTTTCTGTAGCATTCGATGTACGAGGAGAGACGTGCGACTCTGAGGTGTATCACTCCTCGTTCTTACAGAAAGTCATATGAACGATTCTTTCACGTCGTAGTTTTCTTTTCACCGCCGTCTTTGAGATAGAAAAAGGCTTTTAAACGTTCTTTCACAGGCTTCAAGGGTCTTCCGACGCTCATTAACGCATCTCTTCATTCCAACGCAGAAGCTTTCACTCAAAACCCTCGACGACGCCGAGCGTCTCTCTCCGGCTCGAGCGTCCTTGAACGCATCGGCTGAATCTCTACCGACTGCAGATGTGGCCTCTGCCCGCATTCCCCCCCCCCCCCCCCCCCCCGGGGAGGGCGCGTTGCAAGAGGCGAGAAAAACACCGATAACGGGCAGATAGCGTTTACAAACCGGGCGACCTGCGCTGAAGCTCAGCTTGACATTGGGTTAACCCACATGTATCGCAGATCTGTGGAACATAACAGTAGACGCTCAGGAATCCTCTGTGGAGTTTATCTCTAGGAATACAAGGCGAGGACAGAAAACTGAACACATTACTGTGAAGGTGCTTAGAACGTGTTTCAGCTTCCATGTGGACGCTGAAGGCTCGGCTCGTTATAGGCGCTGATGGCACGGCGTGGAGCGTCACCCTTTGACCACCGACCAAGCCGCCGTATTTAGAGCGGCTGAGACTGAACCAAAACACCACGGTTGTAGGTCTGACCGCTAAACAACGAGCTGAAACTTACGTTGAAGCTCCGTAAAGCCGAGGGGAGCAGTGTAGGTTCATCACTTATAAAAATGTGTTTTTGTTGTATGAAATAAGCATTTACTCTTACAGTTGCCACTTAAGGAGTGACTTACTACTAAATCCATCTCTCTGAATCAGTCCCTCCACTATCAGCTGATGAAGTCAGTCATGCCTCTCATGACAGAAGAACACATGTGCTTCAGTTTTCATCACGTTTCACTTCACACACATGTAACTACAACCCGGTGTGTGTTTTTATGACACGTTTATTTATAACTATAGCTGATAGTTGGACATTGAGGTCGTACCGTGTGTCATTTGACCACTAAAGGCAAAACAAGTGTTCTGAACCCACGGTCGCTCTGCAAAGAACTCTGACACAGTGACCCACACACACTTTTTGAAGCACCTGTCCTCTGTGGGCAGTTAAAGTTGTGTGGACGACAAAAAAAGATGAGCTTTAGAGAGAGTTTCAAACTCCGTCCTTCCTTTCCTTTCCTTGATTCCTCCTCCCTATCGCTGCGGCATGAACGTGGGATTGCGTTAAGTTGCTATTTACATTTGTGACATTTTCTCGTGTTTATGTTAATGTTTAAAGGAGGCGGGACTCGCTGGCCTCTAACGCAGCGCGCCGCGACCGCTATCCAAACATTGCGTGACGGCACGGAGTCGGAGAGCTTGTCTTTTAAAAAGGGGGGGGGGGCTCGTGATGAGGGGTCGAGGTCGGATCCCGATGAATTTCCTCCCGGGGCGCTTTTGGATGTCGCGGTTTGATTGACGGCATTTTTCAACTCTTTCAACGACCAGGAAATTACATCACAAAGTCGGTGAATGGAGTCGTCGTGACGCCGGGCGTCTTTATCTGTGGCTTGTGTGTGTGTGTGTGTGTGTGTCGTCTTTTGTGTGTGTGTGTGTGTGTGTGTGTGTGTGTGTGTGTGTGCGCACGTGGGTTTGCAAGCGCTCATCTAAAATGCTTCTCTGTGTGTGCATCTCTGCAGGACTAGCTGCCTGTGTAAATGCTCCTGATTATACGTATGTACTGCATGTACTGTGTGTGTGTGTATGTGTGTGTGTGTGTGTGTGTGTGTGTGTGTGTGTGTGTGTGTGTGTGTGAAGGGGGGTTGGGGGTAGAAATGGGTCATGCCTAATCAAGGGGAAAGACATCTCTATCAATGTCTGCTCTCGACGGATGATAACCTAAACAATGATCTCTTCTGACATCTTCTCGTTCATTCAGGATGCTGTTTGCTCACTGACTGAAGGGGGGGGGGGGGGGGGGGGGGAGCACAGATCTAGAGATACATCACACAGCAGATACAGTTGATTTTAACAAAGTTTTCTCCAGGGCCAAAGACCCCACGTGCTCCATAAACCCGTCTCACATTTGTATTTCAGGGGATTTAGCCGGCGCTCTTATCGGGCGAGGGCCGCGTTAGAACGAGCGCAAATTAGCAGGAAATTCAAAGGGAGCGAAACGGGTCAGGTGAAAAGGTCGGAGCGAACAGCGCGTCGATAATAGAGGTAACGGATGATTAGAGAACAATCAGGTGGGATAGAGGGGTGCCAGATAACGGAAGACAGAGCCAGGAAGGAAAATGCACAGGCAGTGCTGAACGAGGAGCGAGGAAGACAGAAGAGCAGAGGGGAGGAATCAACTCTCACTGGAACTGATTTAATTCATATTCTGATTTTATACATTTTAACAACGCACTGAGACAAACGAGGACAACTCCCAGACCTGACAACGCTCTGGTAGAGACCTGTCAATCACTGTGTAGCCCCGCCCCCTAAATCATCCCCTGCTTTATGGTCTGTTTGACTCTAAATGGAGCATAATGTACTAAATGAACATCATGCTGTATTGAAGAAGACTGTAAACTAGAGATTGAGACCATAAACTCATGTTTACAATGTTTACTGAGGGAATAAATCAAGAGAGAAGTAGAGTCATTTTAGACTAGACTTCTATACGACCAGAGGAGTCGCCCCCTGGTGGACACTAGAGAGAATGCAGCTTTAACACATGAAGCATTGGGATGTTGTCGCCTTACATCCCAAAGGGATGCATGGATTCCTTATGTTGAAGCATGACTTTGCTCCACTAAGAAGCCTGATCCATGGTTCCCAAGCCCATTAAGGTTCATCAGTCTCTGTTGAAAATGTGTTCATATTTAAATAAATGAAGGGCTTACCTTTTGCGGTAATGCTTATTAGGTTCCATCATGTGTAATATTTATCTTAAGACAAAGGAATGCTGTTTAAAGGGCCAGAACCTTTTGGATCTATCAGCAGAAATGTTATAAAATATTCATAAGTATGCTTTTATAATCGTTGTGTTCTCGTTACCTTAAAGTCCTTTTCCCGGAGCCGGCCACCATGTTTCTACAGTAGCCCAGAGTGGACAAACCAAACAACGGCTCTGTAGACCATTCCACTAAATCTTACATATTTTAAGGAAGAAAAAATAAACATACATAGGTAGTGGAAATATGCTTTTATTCCATATCTTTCCTGTCAAAACGTGACCCCGGGATTTATCTTGCCACCCTTGAGGGATTATAAATGAGGATGTTGTGAACTACAGTAACTAATATATACGACATAAAATGACAACACAGTAATGTCATTCAGTGGTTTTTCCCCAAAATTTTCCCCAGCCATAATTTGTACCCAAGACCATTTTATCACCCGAGACCCAGATCATTTTGTCAGTCGACGTGTATACTAAGTGACAAATGAATGTCCCATCACAACGCCTCTTAGGTTAATCTATCAAGTGGAAGCTGAATGCCCCGTCCTGGATTCGACAGATCAGCACTTTCCTCCCCAGACCCGACTCTCTGGATGTCACGTCAGCAAAGCGCCGCCAACTGTGTCAGGGATTACACACTGCGTGTGGCCGCTACACATTCTTGACTGGCACTGATCAGACCACCGTTATATTGGGCCTTGAACCCCTCTCCCCCCTCCACCCCCAAGATCTCATCTAACACCACCTCCCTCACCCTCCCACCCCCTCCCACCTCCTCCTCTACAACTCCCCAGGCGAGGCAGCGGCACTATTTTCGGCCACCGGGCCCAATGCTTGACATACTAATTATATAACAGCGATGCGAGCTCACTTTTTGCTGCTCCACTTCTTTTTTATCGCGCCCGTGGTTTAGCGTTACGCTCGCCCTGCAGAGCCTCGGCGCGGCGGCGCTTCCTGCTCCTCCCGGAGATGTTGGGATTCGCCTGCTGCGCCCCGGGCGTTTCCAGGCGGAGGCGTCTGCGTTACTTCACACGCAGACACGTTGCCTAAACCTCGGCCTCCCGTCGCGGCCGGTAAATACATTCAAAAATGTGGTCACGATCATGTATTATTTTCAAAGACATGCACGCAGCGGAACCTTTGTAGATGCGCCGGATAAACACATGAATTGATGTATAGTGAAGCCAAAGGGGCCGCGGATGGTTTTCAGGTAACAGCCCTGATGTGGAAAGTAAAAAATTGGACCATTTTACTCTTACAAAATAATAAAATAATGCTAGATTTGGTAGCAAATTGCAGCTCTTTTATCTCTCGAGGTAAATGTGCGAATGTGTTGCTGTGTGTAGAAGCTGTGGCCAGAGCTCTTGCATATATGTGCATATTTCACTGCAGGTTATTTCTATATGCTTATATTTGTGGGTGTGTGTGTGTGTGTGTGTGTGTGTCAGTGGTTTTTCACTCGTTTGTGCGTTCGTCCTTGCTTATCTATTTACCAAATATCTACCGATCACGAAGCAGTTAACGGCGTACAATTGGTCACACTGTGCTGCCGGGGTCCGCTGGAAGGAGGGAAGGAAGGGAGGGAGGAAGGAAGGAAGGAAGGAAGGGAGGAATGACAGAACCAGAACCGTCAAACCATGCTGCAGTAGGATGAGGGTTTCTAAAGGGACACCTGGTGCACAGAAGCACCACCGCCAGACGTTCTCAGCTGGGACCCTCAATATAATTGTGCTGTTCCTCATGGCTCCATCCAGGGCCCTCTCAAGTTCTCAATAGACATACATGCTTCCTCTTGGTGAGGCAAAAAAAAAGAAAGAAATGGTCTTTGCTGACCAGCTTGAGTACCTCTCAGACTGCAGTATGGAGGCTGGCTGCTTGATTCCGGGTCTTGGTTGGTAAATAATGGTGATCAAGCTTTCGGAGTCCCTGTAATTTAAAAGACTTTTGACTAACTGAGCTCTGACACAGGAAGTCAGGCGCTTCTGAAAACGTTAACGAAAGAGCTTCTTCAACGGTACGGAACACTTTTTCATGTTGAGTTTCTTGCTTTCATCCTTTTTAAAAGCATTATGTGACATGTTTTAAAGAAAATGCAACATAAAAAGGGTTACATTTTTTGATCATAGCATCTGTTTGAGCATATATATGGAGCTATATGTTTCTATACCTGCCTGCCACATTGTATTTCCCTTTGAATGTCTTCTAGTCGGGGTTTGCGTTCATGCTTGTCAGAATGCATTTGAGTGCTACGTATAGCTACATACGTGCATGCACCTGCTCGAGTGTGTGTGTGTGTGTGTGTGTGTGTGTGCGCGTGTGTGTGTGTGTGTGTGTGTGACTATGTGCAGCTAACAAGCAAGGCAGCAGCTGACAGAAAATGTTATTCAAATCATGCTTATCCCCATCTGACTGCTAAAACCAGACATTTATCTGCAACATGAGCCACTGCTGAAAGTAGTAGCGCGCACACACACACACACACACACACACACACACACACGCTTGAACAGAGGATTTGAACCGCTGCATTCACTTTAATTCCCATGAAGCCCGTGTGGGATTTGATTCTGGACACTTGCAAGGTGTTGTTATTGTTCCCTTCCTATTATTTAAATATTTAATTTGGGCCGAGGCCAGATTATCAGTCGTGTAAAAATGAAAAGAGGCAGATTTTATTTATTTAATTATTTTGTGTGTGTGTGGAGCTTCCTGTCGAGGAGTGTCCTCTGTCCTTCCTCTGTGTGCTCCTGTTACTTCTGGGACAGCGCTCAAGGATTTTGGAGTGTTTGTGCACCCTCAAACCCCCCCCCCCCCACACACACACACACACACACACACACATATCACTCTTGCTTTCACACGACCGAGCTACAAGGACAAATGGATTCAAAATTTTAGCAACAAAAAAACGCAGCAGGAGCTCAGAATTATTCAGTGTAAGATGTCTGTTTGTTGCCGGGTCGCTTGGAATTTTAATGAAATGAGTGTCGTGTTTTCAAATATAATATAAATATTCACGCTGAGGATGTTTTTCTTATTACACCACCTCCTTCTCAGGACCAAGCTAGTCTGTTCAGACGTAATGTTTTGACACGTAGCATTCATTTGTGGTAAGTTTAGCGCCCCCTGTTGGACTAAGGAAGCTGCTTTTTCCTCGTTTTGATTGGTTGATGCAAACGTATGACCTGAGTCAAAGTGCATTTCGGCCATCTTTGTTTTTATTGAATGCTGTGAGGCTCTGTAGAGATTAGAATCTGCCTCCGTCTGTTCGTGTTGAGCCTTGGAGAACCATCGTTTGCAAGTTCATACCAGGCAACTTCTCATAAAGATGAGATTGAGATAAAAAAAATCTCTCAATATCTTTGTTTTTTCGTCGCAATGATTTGACGTGTCTAACAATGTATAAGAGGGCAACGCTAAATGGGTGCAGTACTCCTTTACTATCAAAAACGTTGCTTAATTAATGCTGGTTTGATCTTTTTGAAACCCAATAATCCTGTTAAATCTCCCTCGAGGCGTATTTGCTTCAGAGTTATACATAAAACATTATGTGTCTGCTTGTTCCAGAGCTTTACCGAGGCTACGCCGAGCTGACGCTGTCGTCGTCTTCAAACCCAGGACGCATATCAAATGGAAACTCATTATTTTATACACATTTCCCTGTAATTCAGCTCATGGTTGCAGACAAACACGGAGGACATTCACCCAGGAGACCGATGTTTGAGTCCAAAACCAAAAGTCGTAGGTTGTCTCTAACGCTGTGCTTGTTACGGTAACGTAAGACAGACTTTTATTTATTATGTTTGTTCTGTTGGTACAGTTGTTATGGTATGAAAGTCATTACTTTCACACAAATCTTTTCCTCTCATCTTATAATAAAAACATATTTGTGTAACATACCCATTGTTTTGGAAACAACCATTGCCAAAAAATGTACTTGCCGCTGGGTTTGTAATTTAGATTCACAACATTTAACTCTTTGTTCACATGCTTTATGACGCTCACGATGCTTTAACAAGCCACACGTTCCTCCTGTTGTACGCTATTTTTGAACACTCTATCTCTGGACTACATTTATAATAACAGCTGTAGCAATAATAGCTGTGGGTTTTTTTTTTAAACAGTGATTAAGTGTCTGTGTTTTAGTCTGGGATTTTGAAGGAATGTGATGAATGTCGGATGGATGAAGATGAAGGATGAGGACAGATGAGGACAGATGAAGCTCTGGGGAGGGGGGGGGGGGGTTGAACCGGGGCTAGGGTTAGTCCTGAGGAATCTTACCTGACACCTGCGAGGATAAAGCGTTCATGTTATTACCGGGTTTTTTTCCGCACTTTGTCAGATTTATTTGGTGTAACGTCGCAAAGCGTCATCCGTCGTCTGGTTTCCAATTCGTAACTTCATGGCGGAAAAAAAAACAAAAAACACTTTGCAACTGATTCAGAAGTCATGTCTGTGACAAGACCACACACACACACACACACACACACACACACACACGCGTGATCTGCTGATGCTGTGCTCAGCCACTGTTCAATACCCGTGAAGAATGTTATCTGTCCTTATCTATCAGAACTGAGAAGCAACGCGGAGGCGCCTGGTCAAGGTTGAGGGGACCCCCCCCCCCCCCCCCGTTCCTTCACTCACTCACTCAGCGGAACGGACCAAAACAAAAGATTCTGGTTGTAAACAGACTGAAGCAGCTGACTGTGAGGAATGGTGTTCTGTGTGTGTGTGTGTGTGTGTGTGTGTGTGTGTGTGTGTGTGTGTGTGTTCTTTTGAATGAGTGAAGGCAGGGACGTGGAAATGGACCGTGTGTTCTCCCGTGCGCTCATGCGAGAGGGTGAATAATTGATTCTTATTACGGGGAAATGGAGACGGCTCGACACCGTTTACGTGTAAATACAGTGCGTTAGATACGTTCACCTCCAGCCTGCATCGGCACCGGTTCATAGACGCTACGGAGGAACCGGGTCACACAGGAATACAATCAGTCACCTGGCTGAGCCGTTGAGCAGCGCTCACGATGCCAGTCACTGGCTCCAGCTTTTGGTGATAATTGCTGATTTTTTTTTTCCGTGTTGTACATCATTTTAAGTAATATAACTTCAGATATTCTTTTAGACCGTTTGTTTTAATTAGTTTACAAGCCCAACCGTGACGGTTTTGTTTCGCGTACATTTTGGAAATGTATTTATTCACCCTCCAAAGAGGAACAAATTTCATAAAATGTCAACATCACATTGGGAAAGGGTAAACAAACAATACAGCATGAAGCACGAATGAGCATTGTGTCATGTGTGTGTCTAGGTCCATGTTGTTATGTCCGCACAAAGGACAGGGAAAGAGAAAACCTGTGCACGAGCCAACGGCAAACAATGAGGATGCCTGTGTGTGTGTGTGTGTGTGTGTGTGTGTGTGTGTTTGACCTGGCTTTGAGCAGCAGCCATTCAACAGATCAGGTCCTCCATGCCTTTGTTCCCGTTGACATACAGTGTTCCAGTCAAAAACCTCTGGGTCTCTACAGCGTCCACAGTTAATATTGACATCTCTAATGGAAGCACAGCTGCACACAGAATCCTCCCATGGTCACCACGACTCTGTCTCTCTCTGTCTCTGTCTGTCTCTCTCTCTCTCTCTCTCTCTCTCTCTCTCTCTGTCTCTCTCTTCTCTCTCTCTGTCTCTCTCTTTCTCTCTTCTCTCTCTCTGTCTCTCTCTTCTCTCTATCTGTCTCTCCCTCTATATCTCTCTCTCTCTGTCCCTCTATCTCTCTCTCTGTGTCTCTCTCTCTCTCTGTGTCTCTCTTGCTCTCTGCCTCTGTCTCGCTCTCTCTCTCTGTGTCTCTCTCTTCTCTCTCTCTGTCTCTCTCTGTCTGTCTCTCTCTGTGTCTCTTTCTCTCTCTTCTCTCTCTCTGTCTCTATCTGTCTGTCTCTCTCTCTTCTCTCTCTCTCTCTTGCTCTCTGCCTCTCTCTCTCTCTCTCTCTCCTCTCTCTCTCTCTCTCTCTCCTTCTATCTCTCTCTCTGTCTCTCTCTCTCTCTTGCTCTCTGTCTCTCTCTGTAGGACCAGATCACACTCTGACATCATCATCACTACTCTCTTTATTATTACCCAAATGACAGAATGGCAGAACTTGTTTTTTCTGCGTTAGATTCAGACTCATTCATCGTCCAGAATGACATATCGACTGACATTAAACTGGCAAATACTGCATGTTGAAGAAACTGCAGTGTAGAAACGCCAGAAAAAAATGTATTTAATACCAAAGTTCAAGGACGCTTATCAAGAGGAGTTTCCAATGGAGGCACTGCTGTAAACTAACCTGCATGTCGAGGGGGGATTGTCATTAACTGTAAACTCATATCTTATTCATGGGCTACTTTACTGCCTTTATACATGCACTGTAAAGGACGAAGTCAGGTATTAAATTCATTATAAAGAAACAAAGGTTGAATATCCTGTGAACAATTTGATTAGAGTAGATTTTTAAGACCTCTGGTTCCTAAAACATTTAAAAATGAATTCACAGCGAGTAGTGCTTTATGTGTCACGTCTGAAGAGTTCTGCTCACGCGATCAATTCAGAGCTGAGTTTGAATTATATTTAATACCCTTCTACGGGATAATTCTCCTTTATTCGTATCGCTATCATTCCTACTGAATATGGTCATATTTTCTGTCGTTATTGAGGTATGAGGTCGGAGTCGGAGAGGCCGTCTTTCAGTGACATTGTTCACTTAAAATCACAGTATTTGGAGGAAACCAACAGGCTATCAACTGTAATCATGCGCTCACTTTTTGCAGACCAAACAACTGCGCTTCCTTGTTCAGCTTCTGACTCACAGCGGTGGTCGAGCTCGGACCGCTTTTTTTTCTGTGCGATTATGGATCGTGACCAACGTTTCTGCTCCACCTCCAAATAAGTGCTTTCGACACAGTGATGCCTCCGTGCTGCACACACACACACACACACACACACACACACACACACACACTTTAAGAAACATACAACAGTGTCAAACTGGTGTGCGATCATATCACCGTCAAATATTCTAATCGTCATAATCGGAACAAGACAGTTTCTAATGCAAATCCTCCACTGCGTTAACGTTTTTTTGGGGCTCGTCACAGACGACCGGTCCGATCAATCGTACCGTAAACATCTCATCAATCAAACCGCGTCACATCGATCACCATCAGGTTTGACGACAACGCCGCTGAACCCAATATCATTTTTATGAAATAAGGTCAACACGGGCCCCTCTGTCCAGTGACAGGAGGGGCTCCTGATTAAACGCCGGCTCCTCCTGCCAGGCGCCTGAACGTCCTGCAGAGAGGACACACGACTTCCTGGATAAGATGTCCTCAAGCTAAGATCTCCCGCTTCACCGATACCTCTCTCTCCTTCCTGTGGACGCTATCGCCGAGCCTGTCCGTCCTCATCTCCCTCCCCTCCTCCCACTCTGTCACTGTCCATATTCCTCTATCTCCTCCCTTTCCCATTCTCTGTGTATACGCTCTCTCTCTCTCTCTCTCTCTCTCTCTCTCTCTCTCTCTCTTTCTTTCTCTCAACCCACTCCTTTTATATTTAGCTCAGCCGATGTCCATTCATCCTGAATCACTGCTAAGTGCAGCGCAGAAAGGACGACGACAGAATACATCAAGAGCGCGTGAAAACAACCGGCACCGCGCCGCCTCCCCCAGACGATACCGGCTTTTATCTCCACTAACTCCCTCACCTCGTTCTCTGTGAAACTTCTGTTTCTATTATAAGACTTTCATTCTCACAATGAGCAAGGAGGTAAATCACCTATCATATTTCCTGCTTGCATTCTTCGCCCCCCCCAGTGTATTTTAAGCAGCACCGACTCCCTTCTCGTTTGCACTTTTCCATTACCTTGTTGACGCGACTGCTAAACCGAATCTGTCAACCCGCTTTGGAAGATGTACAATTTAAAAAAAACAGCAACAGCGTTGAGGGAAATTATTGTTTAATAAGTCATTATTTATTTCTTCCGAACTGCAGAAAACAGAAGCCTCAACAGAATACGTCGCGCTGCCAAACATGCTCTTACTTTTCTTTTACAGCTGCTGATGTGTTTTATGTAGACCGTGCCGTTCTGCATCTTATTCTGAAGTTACGCTAGTGATGTTTGCGACACGCTTCTGTACTTACATTGTTCACGTTTTACTTTGATTGCGTACTTATTTTAAGTCCAACCATCATTTGAACTGGGTGTTTGCTGCGAAGGCTGTACCACTTACGCCTGAATGGGTGCGAGTGCTCAGATGGGCACCTTCCGTGGAATCCCCTTCCATCGGTGCGTGAACGTCTGGACGGCATGTCGCGT
>NW_027176572.1:249542-292042 GCF_023349555.1 Cebidichthys violaceus
GGGTGTTTCACGGATGAGGCTCATACGGGCTCTTGGGTCGAGAAGGAGCCTCTCTCTCTCTGGGCCGTTGCTGCGTCTCCGCCGAAGAACACATCAAACGAGGGATGCGCGCAACGCAGTCAACGATAAACCGGAGCCAATTATTATCTTTGTTTCTCCTCCCCTCGGGGGGGCCCCGGTGGCCGGCTCGACCCGGGTGCTCAGATGGGCGAAAGAGGTGGAAGTGGGTGTATGTGTTGGGTGGAGGACGGGGGGGGGGGGGGGGGGGGGGGGGGGGTGCACAGAGCAGCGAATCAAACGCCCCTGGGAGAAAAGATCAGCCGCCCGGCGCTCCAGTCACCATAAAAACATGAAGCGAGGCCCTGCTTCTCTCTCTCTATATATACATAAATATATATATATTTATATTTATACTTCCATAAGAACTAGCCGCTATTAACTATTAAGAGGCCAATCCACAGAGCAGACTGTTGCCATAGAAACCGGCAATAAGTCTGGGAGAGTGAGTACTCCGGGGGGTGGAGGGGGGCGGGGAGTGCAAACGAGGTTGCGCTCAAGGTGATGTTTGCGCTGACCCCCCGCGGCCTTGTTACAATATATATGACCCATTTATGTCTCCATCCACTGTTGCGGCTGACCTTGGTGTTTACGAGGGCCGCCGCCGCCGCGGGCAGGAAAAAAAAAAAGGCCATCATACAATCGGGCCTGATTCATGTGACACGTCGGCTAAACAACGGGGCCGTTACCCCCCCCACCCCCCCACCCCCGCGACACCGCCGCCTCGCTAGCTCGTAGCGCTCGCTATATATCTGCTTCGCCCGAGATATATTAGCTCTGAGCTCAAGGCGTTATTTTGACAGGTAGATTTAGTTACCTGTTAGGATCGATACAAGCTCCTGCTCCGGTTTAACGGGACGCGTCGCCGCCTCTTGTGCGTCGGTGACATTTCCCCCCCGAAATGACATTATAGATTTTGTGGAGCTCAAGCGCCCGTTGTGAAAGATTTTCATATCAAAAGGCTATCAAGTGAATGGAAAATAGAATAAATCATCGGCCAGTGTTTATCTGTGACCCTTTCTCTTGATGCCTAAATCCCTTTTTTTTTTTGCGTCGGCGTCTCAGTGATAGCGGAGGACGTTTGGTGTAAAAACCACTTCCTGTGACCTGCAGCGGAGCTCGGCTGTGCGCCGAGGAAGCAGGCAGATGAAAAGGCCAGGTGAGTGCCAGATGTTCAAAAAAAGCAGTAAACATCAGCGTTGCCTTTTGTTACGGCAGATTGTCGGGGGGGGGGTTCAGCTCCCGCTTCCTCGGAGCGCATGTGGAGGTTTTTTTTCCTGCGGATGCTGGTTTACCTCAGCCTCGGGCAGGATGACAGCTCATCAGGATGACTGACAAGTGTGTGAAAAAGAGAGTGGGACGAGCGACGCGCTCCTCTAAAATAGTTGAATTTTTTTTTTTTGGGTCGTTTTAAGAGCAAGAGGCATTTCACACCGCTGGAGGAGAGTGACTCCGCTGCATCGGTTATTTTCGTCTTAATTAAAAAGAGTCTCATTTTGCGTCGAATGATCAACCTTTGCGCCTGTGAGGAGTAGGCGTCAGTCAGCAAATATACATTCTCTTACTCATTAAAAATGTTCTTCAGGTCTTTTTGGGTTGGGTTTTTTTTTGCATCTGACTGTTTCAGAGTGGTGTTGATGTAGAAAGTTGTAGACAGTTCCCTTTGATGAAATAAATTTCAGAAAACTTAGTGATGTCTGCAGAGCGCTTTAGGATTTTCTCTGTGAAGCTCAAGACTAAGATGTGGTCTATTTCTGTGGCTTTATTTTGTTGCTTTAGAAGGTCTTTGCTTTCTCCTCTGGTTGCTGGTCTGACAATCATTTTATATTTGTCTTTATGGCGCTTAAAGTTGTTTTCAGGCTGTTTAAGCTCCTTTTATTCATGATTCTTCACCCAATCAACAGGTTCCGCTCCACCGTCAAAGTGTCTTTTTTAAAAAAAAAAGAAGATATTTTTAATCTCAAATGAGAAGAATAAGACCCCCCCAAAAAAAACACACAACTAGCAATCTTCTCCGTTGCTGAGCTGTTGTCTCTTTGCCGTGACCGTTCTTCAGACGTCACCTGTCAATCAAAGCGGGTGTGGGCGGTACTGTGACATCTCACAAGCTCTGTCAGATGAGATGCGGCACGATTAGCGTCAATGTCGTCCGAGACGAGGGTTTACGAGACGTTTGTCAAAAAAAAAGAACGACCCGCGCGAGAAGAGCGTTATCCGTCACCGCCGTCCAAACGCGTCGCAAATGACTTTTGCAAAAATGATTCATGTGACTGTTTTTCCACCGTTGTTGTGGCACTAGCAGCTGTGTCAGCTGGACTTCCTGTTGTTAGTAGCAGCTCCTGCTCTCTTTATTTAGAACTGTTTGTTTATTATTATTTGCTTTATTACGGTGATCAGTTTGCTGCTAACTAAAATCAGCAATTATACATTAACAGACAGGAGAGCCAAAAGACTACCTTACGCAGTTATATAGATTCATTTAAAAAACTCTATCGCCCAATCGGCAAAAGAGGTCCACTTACCAACGGTTATCGACGCTGCGGGGTGACTTTCCTCTGGGTGAAGATAGAAGGTTGGTGTGAAGGTATTTTTCTATAGATGACACAAGGCTCCGCGCTTTGTTTGCTATTCAGCACCTTCTTCATTGATTTGAAGTCTTGATATCGATGCGAAGAGACCAACATAACTACTCCGGGTTAAAGCTCGCCTTTCACGGTCAGAGGCATAAAACTCCTTTGACACCGTCTTAATGTCTAAAACTACACACTCATCCCTACACCTGTCCTAAAACCACTTTACTGCACATTTGCTTTGCTTAACAGAGAGTTCATATTGTTTGGTTGACCATCTTAAAGCAGCGCTACATGTCGCTCAATCCACTCCTCCACAGTTAGGCCTCCCTAGAGGTCACAGCTATCCTTATACATGTTAACATTTTATAACGGGTTATAGTTACCTATAACCGGTGCTCTGTCGCTCGTCAACCATGACACTTCATTAGACACATTTGTTTTTCTCAAACTCAAAGTAATACTTGAAATTGAAAAGAATTAGATCTGAGAAGCCGTTCCTGACACGTCCAAATACTGACGGTAGGGGGGGAACTGAATTGCAAAAGCTAAGAATGATTCTAGTTCTTCAAATGCCGTTTTGAGGGGACTCTTTTAGATCCTGTTTCAGGTAATCAACCAGTGACGAAAGTGTACATACGGTGATTGGTCAAATGCGTGAGAACGCTGGACGAGTGAGAACGGCAGCTCAGAGAGCTAACCCGGCAGCACAAAGGCTAGCCCAGTAGCGTTAGCTCAAAGGCTGACCCAGTAGCATTCGCAAGAAAGGCTAACCCAGTAGCGTTAGCTCAAAGGCTGACCCAGTAGCGTTAGCTCAAAGGCTGACCCAGTAGCGTTAGCACAAAGGCTGACCCAGTAGCGTTAGCACAAAGGCTAACCCAGTAGCACAAAGCACACCCACTAAGCCAAAGAACAAAAGTAGATTCAAACCAATAAGGTATTTTGTTTGCGTTTATATGACTGTGGGATCTAACAGCTTGTGGACGAGCCACTGCCCAGTGGGCAGCTCCTCTCAGGGATTCCCCAGAACCTTTTGGTCCAAAAACCACACATATAGCTTGAAGCTAAGGGCCAACGACCAAGAGTCGGTATTTGAGGAGTCGGGAGCGGGAATGTTTTTAACGCAGTTCCATTTAAACGCCACTCTGCAGTAATTTGAGGACATGTTTTGATTCATACAAACAATTTGAATATGCTCGTAAAAACGATTTTAGGAGCAAAAGTATTCCTTCCAAATATGCGACGCTTCATATTGGAGGAATATTTCTGCCACAGTTGTGGAAGAGTGTAGTTTACTGTGCTGTGTTTGGTGATAAAACTGCTGGAGGGAAGAAGAAGAAGAAGAAAAAATGCAAACGGCTCCCTGAATGTTGCGGTAAAGTAGTCTTCACTCACTGTTTTTTTGACAGGTTTTAGAAGCTCTTTCCTCAGTAGCTCGACGCGTAAATTCTCTCTTCTTCCATCCGTATATATGTCTCCGTCTTTGAACACAAACACACACATCCTCCCACTCGCACTCTCCTGACTCAATTTTCTCCATTGACATTCTTTACTTTGCTTTATTTCCAATAGATTTTCTTAGATCCAGTACTTAATTTTCCTTATTCTATCCTATTCTTGACAGTTGATTCAACGCAATTAATCCACAACCCTTGACCTCCCCCCCTCCCACCCAGTTCACTTTCCCAGCATTCCCCCCGAGGTTGCAGCGCAGCACGGGGTCCCAGCTGCATGGGAGCAAGCCTGAGTGCATCTCGCCGTTGCCATCGCTACCTCATAAGCCACGGGCGTCTCTGGGTGTCGAGCACGAGGATATATGTTGTGTTTGCACAGAGCGAGAGAGCATTGTGGTGATTAAAAAAAAAAAAAAGAGAAGAAGAAGAAGCAGCAGAAAACACACACTCATAGACACACACGGGACAGAAAATGACAACGCTTCATTTGGAAATTCAAAAAGCTTTGCATTCGGAGCCGGGAGATGTCGAGCCCGGGTGTCATTTTTGTATGAATAATTCCTTTTTATTTTGATTATGCACTTTCAAAAGTTGGCTCTTTTGATCAAAAAACGGTGTCAGCGGCGCTCACAGGTGCGGCTGCGTCCTTGTAGGCGCCGTATATCACGGGACGCATGTATTTGAAGAGTTGTGTTCCAAAAACGCTTTAAATTCTCCTCCGGGGGGGAAACAAACATAAGAGTTATCACTCGGTATTTCTAAAACATACGGAGGATGTGTTCTTTAAAAGTAGAAAACTGTCAGGGTCACAAGCCTCTAGTTTTGTTTTAATGTTTGCTTTCATGTGCTTCTAGTCATTAAATTTCAATCAAGTTCAAGCAAGATCACTTTCATGTTCTCATCTTAACTTTCTCTTACTTTATGTTCTGCGGTTCTATGAGTGTTCCACATCAGAACACCAGTTTAAACATGATGAATGCCACCTGTGCGTAGATCTGCGTTCATGAGAATTGTAACTAAGCCTAATTAATGCCCTAATAACACCTCATAAGGCGTCACACGTCCTGCCCATAATGTTGTTTATTAAAGTCTTGCTTTTTAAGATCTATAAACTAAAGTCTATATTAATTTTTTTAACAGTTAGCAGCAGAATTAAGGCGCCTGCTTTAACCAATTGGGGAATAACTATTCACCTGAGGGTCCTGATGTCGCTGAACTCTAGAAGAAATAGTTTGTAGAAGAAACGTCTCACCGCAGCACGGCGATCGATGACTGCAGCGAGAGGCCGATTGCGCTTTGAGATGTCCATATTGATATGGTAGTGTTGGCAAAGTGAAGCAGGATAATATCAATATAATTATGAAGTGCAGCAGTTCATGTCGGCTTTTGAAACTCAAAGTAATGAAATGCACAGCGACAGGCAGACCACCTCCACATGACTCCTACGACAGGCCTGGACCTCTCCTAAGTTGAGTAATTCGTTCATTTAATAACACAGTTGGTTAATGCGGTTTGTTCTAACTGAATCATTCAAGCCACTTAAGAACAAACATGGTCCTACGAGCGGTTCTTTCACGAGGCCCAACGAGGAACAGGCTTCACTAGAGGTTTGACGGTTCTACGTCTCCGGTAACTACAGGAATGTGAGGCTTCTCTGGTGGAAACAAAGAGCGTCTTTTTCCACCTCGGTCCAACTTTATCTCCGTCGAAACTGCAATTTCATGTCACTTGCCGGCTATTATTCTTGGAATTGATGAAAATCGTATCCACTCATCCCCCCGCCCCCCCATCAGAGTCACTGTATTCCCATCAAAAGAAAGTGAACACGCTGCAATTATCAGCTGACGAGCATGTTGATGATAAGCTACTTAGCAATCAGGGCCTCTTAATAAGTATTTATTGGAAGCTAATAGGCTTCAGGCTCATGACCGTGCAGCCATTAGCGGGTAATTGCTAATTAATTAGCTTTTTTCACACTCATACAATTAGAGAAATATGAGGCCATTAAGGAATAACCGATCGCTCGTTAGTGTCAAGTATGCAAATAAATGTTTACTCGTTAGGGTGAAATCTATCCAAGGGAAATTATGGGGTAGTGTCAGGGAGTTTTTTTGTCCCAACTTTGGCAGGCTGAATAAAAGATTTGATGGCTTTTCAGCCCCAAAATGACAAAACAAATGAAAATATAAATATGTACTAAACAACCATTTGTCAGATGTTTTGCTTCCTGTTTGTATTTCAAAAGATGATTCAGTCAGAAATCATCTTTACAGCTAATTGTTATTGTGACTACTGGCTTGTAGTAATCATTCATCTGCTTGCATTTAATGCCAGTAGTAGATATCTCATTTTACAGTGCGGCTCTTCTTCCTGCTCTCACAGGCGGCTCTGTGGTGGGGCTTTCTGCGTTAACGCGGCACTGAACCTTTTTAACAAAACCTGAATAGGAAAAGACTCTTTTCATTCGGCACAAAACGGGAGACAAGAATACTATTGAGCGCTGGCTGCTGGAGGAGAGACAGAAGACGCAGTGAGGAAAAAGTAAAAAAAAAAAAGAAGCAGAAGCTCGGTTCAGTGGAAGTGTGACGAGGAGACGACGGAATGAGAAGTTGTTCTTTCAGTGAACTACTTCCATGCTGTTTTTAGGCTCTGCAGCTGCAGATGACATACTGTACGTCGTGTTGTCTGCATTAAAAAATGAAGACGACACACAACGCTGTTATTCACGTCCTGGATAATTCATGGTGCGACGATGAATATTGCACGATGAGTTCTCATCCCAGAACTTTAGAATTTGATCAGATAATCAATAGACATGATGGTTTTTTTGTACGATATACATTGTTTTCTTGTACTAAAGACTCAGTAGACTATACACACACCTCAAATTAATCAGGAATAACTCCTCAACCAGAAGACTTCTAAGCATATTTCTGGTCTCCTTTGAAAGGCAAGAAGCCAACGAACATGAATCCATATTCTGTATTCTATCAACCTATTTCTATTACCATTCCAGAGTAAATGGAGACGCTTTACCTGCAAAAAAAAAAATCTAAATTCCAAAAGCAATATCGCCATTTTAAACAAGTTTCTATAAATAATGATAAAACTGAATGTTTCACATTACGCTTTACTAAAACTGTAAATTTGATTAAAATACACTAAAATACACCCTTTATGATTTCTAAAGATCTACTCAGGTATCCATGTTTACTGTTGTTTGTTTACTGAGAGTTTAATTTTAAAACCAATTTATTTCCACTTATTTCCTAAATTTAAATTGTCATAAACACAACAAATATTGATTAATATTCATATACGGCCAAAGAGCTCCTTGCTATAAGACAAATGGAGCATGCTAAGAACATAGATTTATGTCATATATCCTAAATATGTTTTGAACACAACTTGCTCCGATGTTTCCGAAGGTTACATTTTTTAACTTTATTGTTAAAATACTTTGTAATAAAACATAGTTTGGACAACATTCAGGTGGTTTATAGATTCTGAAAGCTTTTCAAAGCAGTAAAACATGAATATGTTCTATAAAAAGACCCTCTTCAATAGACCACAGGTGATCTTGCTGGTTGAACATGGTGCTCTCTACACCAGGTGTGGGCAATCTGGACTGTACCAAGTAGGAGTTGAGAGCGGGAGGAAGCAATGTGTTTGTGTTTTCACTGTATTGTCCAATCAAGTAAAATGAACTGTAGTCTGAATGTAGTGTCACCAGAAGATACTGTAGAAGTTATTCTGTGTTTAAAGCCTTAAAGTAAAAGTGTCTCTTTGCTAACTGACCTGACATCTTGTTTTCAATCACCCTTTTTAATATCAACGTGGTTTTGACCGGGAGGTATTTAAGCGGCTGTTTCCTTCGTTAGAGTTATCCGTGGGCTAGAAGAACACCTCTGTATGGTCAAAGTACCTCAGAACCAGGTTTCCAGATTGTTTGTACTGTTGGTTCTCCAACTCAATTAATTGAATTTGAGGGAGGTTTTGTTTTTGTTGAATGAGAACCTGTTGTTACCAGGTAGAATAAGATAGTCTAGACTGAAATAACTTTCCCCTCAGTAAACACTGTAAACATGAGTTTATGGTCTCAATCTCTAGTTTACAGTCTTCTTCAATACAGCATGATGTTCATTTAGTACATTATGGTCCAATTAGAGTCAAACAGACCATAAAGCAAGGGATGCTCTAGGGGGCGGGGCTACCTTTTTGATTGACAGGTTACAACCGCAGCGTTTTCTGGTCTGGGAGGCGTTCGTGTAATCGTCTAACAACTTTAACCCTTTCACAGTGTGTGTTTTCAGGTCATGAAAGACGATTGTGACATTTTGATTGCCTAAAAAGTGATTCATTCAGCATTTGGTTGTACTTGGCTCCACCCTCTTGCAGACGGCAAAGGCCGAAATTCAAAATGGCTACGGCCAAAATGACGAAAATCAACGCTTCAAAACGAAAGTCCACAAACCAATGGGTGATGTCACCGTGACTAAGCCAGCTTCCTATGGACAGTCTTTGGTTGCTACACGTTGGGATGTGAACCATGGGTTGTGAACCCAATCAACACAAAACTGAACAAAACCCTGCTTATTGGCGGGAAAGTATTTTGGGTAAGTGTGTTTTTAAAACGACTTCATCAAGTTTCAAAAGAGCAGGCTCCACTGAGCAGTCAGTAAAGTGATTCAGACATTGTTTATCGAGTCAACCGTCGTTCAGCAGAACAATGTTGCCTCCAAGTGAAGGTCAGTGAAATGGTGTGTTAAAATAAATGACAGTGAGAGTTTTGGTCTCAAGGCGAAGCTCCTCATACAAACGCTTTTACAACTGCAATTCATGTTTACACAGTTGAAAGGCAAAAGGACAGTGTGTGTGTGTGTGTGTGTGTGTGTGTGTGTGTGTGTGTGTGTGTGTGTGTGTGTGTGTGTGTGTGTGTGATAGAGGCAGAGATAGTTTAATTCATTCATAAACAGGATTACTTAAAATCACAGGCTGAGCTGGAGAACAATGAAGGAAATCATGATTTTAACTAAATCTAGACATCAATTAATGATGTTTGTTGACCTGTAATCTTACTGTATATTATCAATATGCATTCATGCCAACATGCATGAATAAATATCCAGCAAAATGTTCTACATGTGACAAACTGAGTCCCGTCATTCACTGGTTGTGCAGATTCGGGTGTTGCTAAGCAGGAAGCAGAATCTGCTCTCCGGTAACATCAAATGAGGAAATTAATGTAAATATGCATCGATCGTTTCACGATGGTCATTAATTTGGACTTCAACCGTAAAAAAATATGTTTTTACAATTCTTCAATGATCTAGTTAAAGAGAACCATTTTCTTCTTCACTATTATGACATGAATCTCTTTTTCCCTAATAGACGGGTGAAGCCAGCAATGTTGCATAATTCATGTCTGAAAAGGGCTTAATTGGACTACAAATGTAACTCCTTTTTTTGACAGCATAGCCAGTCGGTAAGGCAGTGATTCACATTTATTGTAGGAGCTCAGCAGGGGTTTCCCGCTCTACTTCACCGTACCTCCATGCATGGAGGTACGATCATCACGGATGGCCCTGATGAAGGCCACAACGTTGTTTTGTTGCTGGAGTTTTACCTCTTCAGACTTGGAAGTAGGTGAAGTCGTTCCGGTAAACCCTGATCTAATTCCCAGTCAGCCAGTTGGGTCTGACTGTCGAGACACTCGAAGACCTAATGTGATCCAGATCTGGCCCGGTTTCTTGCAAGTCTGGAAACCGACCGTGTCGTCTTCTCGTTATGCTTCGGGGTTAAGCCCGTTCACGGCTCGTTGAACGTTTGCTGAAGAGATGCAGTTTAAACGCAAACATTTCCAGCCAGCTGTGAAGCTCCACGTGGTCGTTGTTTGACGGGGAGGAAAGGAAGGAAATCGGGGGATTTACATCAAAGACGGGTAAAAGTCTGAGTAGGGAAAAGGTCGGGTTGGACGGGACAAATTTGTCTTTTTATAAGTCAACGTTTAAGTTGCGTGGTTGCATAACGTTGTCTACTTTAAGTAGCTGTGAGGAACTTTTAACTGGTTATGAAACGGTGTCTTTTAAATACTGATGCCTCCTATATGACGTACATAAGTATACAAGACCATCAGCGCGAAGGTTGTCGTTATTCTTAACGCTCGTCATCGGTGCAAAATGCGATGAAATCATGCAGGGTCACCAGAATCCTAACAGTTCACATCAACGAGTGTAGAAGTTGGACTCTTTTACTTAAATTTTAAAATGAAGAGAGCACAGAAAACGTTCCAATCTGTGATTCTTTCAGGTCCGTCCCTGAGGGTGAAGTCACTGTTGGCTCACATCTGTAGACTGGGCCACGGTGTGATCGCACTGAGAGTCTGACAGAATTATCACGAAGGTTGACGAAGTCAAACCGAGCTCTGATAGAAATAGAACCAGTCTGCACTGAGCAGCGACGCCACACACACCTTCTGCAGCCAGAGCCTCCACACACAGACACAGCTCTCACCTTTTCTAAATTAACCCTGGCAGTTCAACGTGATCTGAAAATACAACAAACATTTTCCCTTCTGTTTTCAGCTTTTTGGGGCGGGAAGTGGGGGAAAAAATGAGAAGGAGGAATAAAGATTCTCTTGTCTCACTGATGCAAATAAAAAGCTAATAAATGTATTCTTTCATCAAAGCAATATGTAAATGACGGCACTCTCAGGATAGGGTTCCTTGAGGACTTGCTACAGTAGCGCATCGGAGTCGCTGAGGGTTTCGCTGTTTATTTATTTCTTTGTTTCATCACTGTTCTCCTCATAGAGGCCCAGCTGAGGCAAACGAAACAAACGCCCCTCAGTTCTGTCGTGGAAAAAGGAGCGGGTGAAGAAATTTATGCCTTTAATTAAGAAAGTTGGCTGGCCTCGGAGGGATGTTACTCCATTCAAGTCACCCCGGGAGCAAGCAGCGCTCCGTGTGTGTGTGTGCGCTGATGTGTGTGTGTGTGTGTGTGTGTGTGTGTGTGTTCGAGTGTATTCATTTGTGGTCTTGGGTGTTTTGTTTTTTTCAGGAAGAAGGAAATGGCAGATAGAGAACGAAAAATTGTTGTAAACTGCCTCGGAAATGTTGTTTCTCACGAGTGGCGATTGCAATCCAGCAAAATGAAGTGAGCACAAGAACAGAGAGAGAGAGAGAGAGAGAGAGAGAGAGAGAGAGAGAGAGAGAGAGAGAGAGACGCATGTAAAATACAAACATGTGTAGAGAAAGACGGGAATTAAAGCCACAGAGACGGATTAAAGGTGCAAAACAGAAGCTCACAGTATACACATTAA
Source organism: Cebidichthys violaceus (assembly GCF_023349555.1). Classification (NCBI taxonomy): domain Eukaryota; kingdom Metazoa; phylum Chordata; class Actinopteri; order Perciformes; family Stichaeidae; genus Cebidichthys; species Cebidichthys violaceus. The sequence continues at coordinate 260,945 of NW_027176572.1, forward strand.
GATGCTTATTAGCAAACACCAATATACTAGGGCTGGGTTAAAAAACATTCCAATGACCAATGCCAGTACCCTTAAAGTTATACATATATTGCTATATAGTTATATATAGCAATAGAGTACTTAAACTAAACATGGTTAAATTGAAACAAAACCAAATTCACAACAAAATGATTTATTCGCGGTGATGTTAAGCCAACGAAAGTACTTGGTTAGATTTAGTCAATCATCGTGGTTTGGCTTTAGATAAGTACTTTTGTTATGTTATATACTGTAAGTTACATAAATGAGAATAAATCAACGTTGACTTTCTCCACAGATGTGGCTAAAGAAGCCGTAAAACCAAAAGAATGAGCCAAACGCTCAGTGATCACTGTGAACAACCTCTGTATCTAATGTCTCTTTCATTTCAAATAATATTCATTAGTGCAGCTTTAATAAAAGAAGATCAAACGAGTTTACCTGTTCCTCCAACCTCACAAGCTCAGAAATACACATCTGAGCAATCAACCTAAAAAACCCCACTGTGTCCTAACTGTAAAGATCTGAATTATTAAATAACTGCACAAAAATACAAGAGCGTGCCTTTCATCATTGATGTCGTGTTGTATCCGACATCAATGCACAGGGATGAATGGCTCTTGTAAAGAAAGGAGAAATCTTAAAATTTAAAGAGCTGTTTGAACTGGAGCGACGTTGGCGAGAGCACGAATACGCCATTTCATTATCTTTTATGTATGTTTCATTAGGTTATTTAATCATGAACGTTTCATCTACCGTCAGAACTTTGTTGTGTCTTAAAATTCTGTCTGTTGTGCCGAAGAAATAGAGAAACAGAGAGACGGAGGATGAAAATGATTGTGTCATTTATTTTTTTGTTTTGTTTGTATTTATTAAATTTATGTAGCCTATTTATTGTTGCGTGTGACATCTTAACCGCTACACTACCTCTGTTCTTAAAACGAGGAATGTCGCGTGAAGGGAATACGGAGAGACGAGTGTGCGAGAGATGATGATCTCATCGGGAGTGATCTCATCGGTGTAGATCCGTGGAGACGCGAGTGTGTGTGTGTGTGTGTGTGTGTGTGTGTGTGTGTGTGTGTGTGTGTGTGTGTTTCAGACTGGCTGGGTGACTCCTGGGGGGGGGTTGCCCTCTCTTGTCTCTCCCTCTGCAGCTCTGCCCCCCCCCCCCCCCCCCCCCCCCTCACTGAGCTTTTGTGTTTGACTTTGATCCGGCACTGTTGCCAACATCAAAAAGTCCTCCGTCACTGGGAGCAACGTAGCGTACTGTCAAAGAACAAGTGTGTGTGTGTGTGTGTGTGTGTGTGTGTGTGTGTGTGTGTGTTGTACAGTAGCTCACAGCAGGAAAGGTGGGGGGGGTTGCATGGTTATTTCAAGCTTTAGGAATTAATAATTTGATCTTTGTGAAAGTGAATGGTTCGTGATGAATACAATAAAATTCAAACAGTGTTGAATTTTTGTTGCAGCGGACAAAAAAAAGATGGGGAGAGATTCATAAAATTGTGTCCCGATAAATCTACTGTAAAAATGGGTAAAGACAGTAAGTAAAAGCACCGTTACACTTCATTCCAACTTGACCATGTTTCGGTCATTTGTTCTTTAGGTTTTCTGCTGATATCTGGTAACATGGCTACTAAGAAGCAGCAGAAAACATGAGCTATCGAGACCCAAAGCAACGTGTTGACGTACGAGACCTCTGGTATCTGAAGACGTTGCTAGTCCATCTGGAGGACCGGGCGCTGAGACCGCCGGACCCTGCTGCAGTAAAATTAAAGGTTTTCTCTTAGGGGACTCTGGAGCTCCTGTCCCTTTTTGTCCAAAGGGGACACCAAAAGTTCCTCGTGGAAGCTTTAAGTTAAGACATTTTTTATAAACGCATAATTTAATTTATAAAAGCTCTAGACTGCTGCACCAAGTGGCTTACAGCAGACATGGCAGATTTAGCAACACAGTCAACGGATTGGCGAATTAACACTGTGCAGAATCAGCCACTATGGAGGTAAATTACTGAGCTGTTTGTTTTTTTTTCTGCTTCCAAAGGTTCCCTATATATATTGTCCACCCCCCCGTAGCGTTCTCAGTGTCTTCAATGACTGCATGGTCTCTGTGTCGTCGTAACAAATGAGTTGTACGTTTCATAGCCTCTTACATTATAGTGATGAAACATACAAGAGGAAAAACTGTGGCGAGACAGTAAATTCGTTTTAAGAGCAAATGATTTGATCGTTTTATTATCGTCCCATAATTTTACGATGGAAATCTACTGCACCTAAGGGAAAGGTGTGTGTTCCAGGGCTGCCGATGATGGCGAGGAGGAGCGCGTTCTCCTCGAAACAAAAGGATTGTTTCGTGGAAGAAAAAGCCATAATTGCATGATTTTATTGATTCTACACAACGTAATGAGCTATGATGAAACTTAAGTCTTATCAACGTGATATTTCTGTAGACACAGAAACCAGGGAAGCGAACTTCATAGAGATTGCTTAGTTGTTTCAAGCCATGAAACAATTATGATTTTATTGCTTTTGCACGACGTAATGAGACTCGCGATGTTCGCACTGTCGGTCTTGTGCAAACGGCCAGAAATGCACGACGACAATCTCTTTCTTGTTTCGATCTGTGGCGTTCAGACAAAGTCTTTGTTCACGAGATCATTTCGTCGCGACAAGAGAGATTTCTTTCTTAGTTAAATAAAAATAAAATAAAGAAATCAAGGACGTTTCTCTAAACCCTTCTTCGGGCATTTGTGTGAACAGCTTAAGCCGAATCAAATCAACACTGAGTCTCTTCAAACGTTTAAAAAATGAGGCGCAGCGTCGACCTTTCATCACTGCTCTCAAACGTGTGTGTGTGTGTGTGTGTGTGTGTGTGTGTGTGTGTGGGAAAGTGATCAATAGACATGATTAGAAGTGTGATTATCATTTGTACTGGTGGATCAAGGCCTCACCCCAGGTCTGCATTAGGACTAGACGCAACACGTAATGAATGACTTCAAACCTATAACGATTCTATTCAGTCTTTACAAAGAGATGCGTTGAACAAATGAGTAACTACAGAGGACCTCATCCAAATAACACAAAACGTCTGTGTGCTTGGACATCCAGTAATAAACGGCACCGTTAAGTGTCAGTTAGTAGTGAATACAACTGATAAGGACTGTTAGACTAGTGACAATATCTCATCAAGGCCAAAAATTGAGTCCAACTGTCTTTGATCTAGTTTGATAAATGAAGGCTTCGTAACATTAATTGTTTTAAAGTCTTCACTGACTGTACGCTGTTGTAAACCAGTTGTAATATGTATTTTGATCCGTTTCAGTTCTAATCCGACCTTGGTTTTAACAGAGTGGTGCAAGAATTAGTCCTAAAACCGAGAATTTAGTCAACACTTCAATGTTTTTGTTTTTAAATTGGTTTCCGGTTAGATGCCTGGAATAAGGACTGTAGTTAACACAAGCTTTGGTTTTGTTCGCTGACACTAAATACGTCAGTAAATACCCCATTGTACATTTTGAAGCTTTTATAAAAATGTGGCTTAATGAGACTGTAAAGGTTGTCGGGGACAGTGAACGTCGTCACGCCGACTAGTCCGCCTTTACAGCCTCGTTGTGTAAACTCACGCTCATGTAATCGTGGTGTAGGTGGTTTGAAGCCTAATGTTAGCTCTTTTTTTACTCTGAAACTGCATACTGTACACTCTAAAAAAAAATGTAAAAAGTCGAGAAAACTTAAAAAAGTTAAGCAACTAGCTGCAAAGCTTTTTTTGAATTTACTCGACTAAAGGCTGATGAGTTGTGTCAACTTCGGATAAGAAGTTCACTCAAAGTGCTATCTTAAGTTTGTCAAACTAAACATTACCATTCAGACCTACTTGAGTACTTAAGTTAACATAACTTTGATCCTCACGTCTACTCATGTACTTAAGTTAAGAACACTTGAAATATCAAATTGGAGAAACTTGAAATTGTGTGTTCTCGTAGATCAACAGCACAGCACATTTCATGTTGAGAGAACCTTACTTTAAACTTTAAATGTTGTGTTACTAAATGTCACTGTCCATTAGTTGAGTAAACTCCAAAAAGCTGTACAGCTGGTTGATTAACCTTTTCAAGTTTTCTCAACTTTTCTTTTCTTACAGCCTTCATTTTTAATTAATTAAAAATGTACACCGTTAAAGAAAACAAAAATATCTTAAAACAAAATGTTGAATAACAATAAGTAAACATTTGCTTGCAAAACAATATTAATGTCTTTAAATTTCAACACTTGAATAGTAGAAAGAGGGTCAACATCCTTAAAATCTCCATTTCTCCTAAAGTTCTGTCCTGTTAATAAGTCAAAACAAAAAAAATTGCAATATGTCTCTGCATGGCGCTATGTGGCAGTAACAACAATAAACAAACATTTATATAAAATTATAATACGACCAATACATCTTAATCCTAACCAAGAGAAATGTGCTAATCGTGTTCCTATAATTCTTTAAAATTAAGGAAAATAGTTTTATATGGAGTTGGATATGACCACGCCGTCAAGTTAAAGGGAAATGTCTCCGTCTGTCCGTCCCCAGCTTGTCAGCGTCATTGACGGATTACCTAGAAAGTTTATGTCATTGACTTCTTGTCAATATATATTGATTCTTTGATTCCTTGCCCGGTGCGTCTGTGAGAGAAAAATTGCAAATAGTAAAAGCAAATGTTGAGCCCGAAGGGAAGAAGAAGAAAAACCGCCGCTAGGCAAGTCGATAGCATCTCTCGACAAGGCAATTTAAACTGCTTTACATATTACACAAAAGACATTTAGACGAGATGAAAAAAGAAATGCAGGACAAGGTTAAAGAACATATAAGTATGATTTAAATAATAAAATGACAGTATAGTTCAGTGCAAGTTGACTATGACCCCAACTACAAGTGATGTAAGTGTAAAAATAAAGAGTTAAAAGATAGACGAGTACAAGCTTGTTGCTAGAAGTGGAAAATATGTTTGTTTTTTTAATGTTTTATTATTCAGTTAAATATGTTACAGCCAATACACTCTGACCAAAATGCCCAATCTGATGTCACATAAATACGTACATGTGAGTTGGTACATAATGTTAGACTTACGAGATGACAACAAAACAAGAAGTTAGGTTTGGGGGAAACATCGTGGTTGGGCTTAAACTACGTACGGTGGGTTTAGACAATAAAAGGTAGGCTTAAAAAATTCACTTAAGAAAGAGAAAAATGTCCTCAGGATTCTTTTGCATTATACTTTACATGTTATTGTTTAGTTGATGCATTTTATGTATTATTCAGGCAGTGGTGTGCACAAGGTGGTAGCAGATGTATGAGTAGGAAAGGGGGGGGGGGGGGGGGTCAATAATGGTCCAGCAGTGCATCATGGGATGCGTACACAAATCTAGTATTATTAACTTGTGACTGCAGAGCATCGGAGACAGACAAGCGGACTGTTCCTCCCGGTGTGCAACCTCGTGTCACTTCTCATCCCAACGCTTGTCTCCTTACACCCACATGTCCTCGGGCTGGAGACTTCAGACTGAGCAGACACAGCCGTGTGTGTGTGTGTGTGTGTGTGTGTGTGTGTGTGTGTGTGTGTGTGTGTGTGTGTGTGTGTGTGTGTGTGTGTGTGTGTGATTAGAATAGTAAATGAGGTCAATAAACACCTGACCTCCCTACAGCTGAGCCTTGTACAATATCATGGTTCCCTGTGCTGTTATATAATGCAAAATGACTGACTGCAGTTATTACACCAGTCCGCAAGGGACATACAGGACTGATATTTATATTTCTTTCTCCCGGCTTGATGCTTATTTTTCCCCTTGATGTATATGTTCGTGACCAGGAGGTCATCAGAAAGAAGGTGATGTTGAGCAAAACAAAATATTAAAGCACAAAATATATATATATATATATATATATATATATATATATATATATATATATATATATATATATATAGCCATGAAAAGGGAAATAGCCAGCACAGAATATGCATTGAATATTCTCGCAGTGTGAACCAATGGTTGAAGAAAAGTATGTTTCCAACTGGTGGATATTTGAAAAATAATATTACAGTTTGCTTTCATTTTTTATTACAAATAAGTCGAGTTATTTTGGTTTTTGGTATGTAAAGAAGTGGACGTCGTCAGCGTGACGTCACCCATTGGTTTGTGGTCTGCCGCGTTGAAGCCTCGAGTTTTCCATCTTGTATTGCTGCCGACGCCAAGCTGCTTTTTTTTACGCAACCAATGAACGGAAGTGACCATCTTTGGAATGTAGAGGAGCGACGTTCAAGCGCCGTATACGGCTCTGGTGGCGGCAATCACCTGTCAATCACCGTGTAGCCCCGCCCCTAAAGCATCCCCTGCTTTATGGTCTGTGTGACTCTAAATGGAGCATAATGTACAAAATGAACATCATGCTGTATTGAAGAAGACTTGAAACTAGAGATTGAGACCATAAATTCATGGTCTAGATTAGGCTAGACTTCTATACAACCTGAGGAGTCGCCCCCTGATGGACACTAGAGAGAATGCATGTTTGAAGACACTTCCGCATCGGCTTCACTGGACAGAACTGGAGGTTGCCGCCTGTCAGAAACGTGTCTGATCTTCTGACTGCTAACAGTGGTGGAAATGATACATCACTGACTTGTATCCTTTCAGTTCATCTCTGTAATCTCTGACTATAGAGTGGAAATCAGTGTCCATTAGTGCCATCGTGAGTTATGGTCCTCCTCCTATCTTCAGTTTAGTTTGGGATAATTTGCATATGAATCTAATCAGCTCATCTTTGAGTCCAAGTTGACGTTTGGACCAGATGTGATGAAATTCCCTCCAAGGCATTCCTGAGATATAGAGTTCACGAGAGTCGGACAGACGGGACGGACATAACGCCTGCATAATGTAAAACCTCAGCATATATTTTGAGTTCACTACAAAGCTCAGCAATCAGCCGTAGCTTCTAATGACTCTGCTGTCTCTCCGTTGTATTGAACTAGGATGTAAAGTAAACCTGTTGCACGTCACAGCTCATTGGAATTTTGTTGTTTTTGTCTGAAGCGAGAGGAGCTCTGAAGCAAGAAGAAGCTGAACATTTAATCCACCTATAAAAGGAACTTCAACTTTTAATTTAATTTAAAACCTCAAAATGGGATTTTCACCCACTAGCATTCGCCTCCGCTGTAAGTTATGTCCTGCACCGTCTCTTCGTCTGGCTTTGTACTTTTTGTACGTCGTCATCGCAGCAATAACACCAACACACAATGTTGTTCATTAGTTTGTTTGTGTTGCAGCTATAGTGACTGATATTAAATCTGACAAAAGCTCTGTAAAGAGGTGATTCCCCCCTTTTTTTGCGTTCAGCCAGCCAAAAGCCACATCCATGTCGGGCTAAAAAAAAAACTCCATTTCAAAATAAAAAAAGTGTAAAGAAACCCTAATTTGAAGTGGGAGAAATAAGAAGAAGAAGAAAAAAAAAGCGGGGGAGGGCGGATGGACTTCAAGGCTGTCTTGGCTTCCCCCGTTCACTCCTGTTGGCAGCTAACAGGCTGAAGTAATTGGGACGTGGATAAGACAGTGATCAAACGAAACCTTCACACCTCCATCACACTTATTAATGAAAGCTCAACAAGCAAACACAGAACTGCCTGGTGCTTTGTAGTCCCTCGCCTGCAAGAGTATATGTGTTTGAATGTGTGTGTGTGTGTGTGTGTGTGTGTGTGTGTGTGTGTGGATGTGTTTGAATGTGTGTGTGTGTGTGTGTGTGTGTGTGTAGATGTGTTTGAATGTGTGTGTGGCTGCGCGTATTTGCCGTGTTTGCTTATGTTATTTTTAAGGCAATTATTTTGTTTTTTTGTCAGTCAATCCGGCATTATCCGCTCTGACACCGAAGCGCATTAAGATAAGTCGTGTAATGGCACAGATATAACAAGTCAACGCTGAGACAAATATTTAGATTCCTCACTGTGTGTGTATGTGTGTGTGTATGTGTGTACACTTTTTATTTTTTAGGCAATATAATGCCTCTGGGATATTGAATTCAATTATCTACAAAATTACAGAAGAAAACAAAATTCACAATGTGTGGATTTCATGGAAAAGTAATTATTTGTGTCTCTCGGGAGTTTTAGACAAAGAACAGATTCCTCCGCATCGCTGTGAAGCTGTTACTGCTGCCTGGAGAGATTGGAAGTAGATGTAGGAAATGGGGCTTGCAACTGTTGTTGACAGTGGATTAACCCAAGTTACCCCGGTCTGTGCCTGTCATGTAATCAGTGTTTTACTACATTTAAGACACGTCGTCTTGATTATTACATTAGCGTTATGTTGCCTGCAAGCTTTTTAAGACAGTTTTAAGCCCATTGATAATTTGTTCTGGATCCAATTAGTTCACATTAAGCAGAAAGAGGTTGTTTCTAACGTCCAACTACTGACCTTTACGGCCTCTTTTGGCTCATCGTTTTGAGTCGCATTTGCTCTTATCGATCGGTCTCAACGCTCCCATCGACGTTTCGAAATTGTCTGTCACTCAATCGTTTTCTTTTACAGCAACTTTTTTTTAATTGAAACTTTATAAATCCACCGTATGCCACTTGCTTAGCACCAAACAGCAGACACAGATAGCATAGGCTAGCTAGCATCTTGACGCTAAAGAGACAGGTTATCTGTCAAATTATTCAAACATAAAAGACCTCTAATTTTACTGCAGTCGGGTAGTGTCTTTGTTAAAATGTCTAACTTAAAGCTACTACAAGGAACTTTCATTTTGTGTTTTTGGCGGTCCCTGTGGACAAAAGCGGTAGTGTTTCCAAGCACCTGACTCCCTTTTTAGAAAACCTCTCATTTTACTGCAGCACGGTCTGACGGTCTGCCCCGAGCAGTCCTGGTTCTGGTTCTCCTCTGCCTCCCTTCTCGCCAGCAGGTCCAATAATGCGGCCTGGGCCTCTATAGTAGCGTGGTGACGGTGTTGGCTCCCAGCGGGGAACGTGGTGGTGGTGGTGGGGGGAGCGGGCTGGTTTCCTGTAACTTGAATATAACAAATGTAAGAAGACCAGAAAGGAGCCCGATTATCTCTTTGTTCGTGTCTTGACTCATTTGACCCGCCTCTCTCTCTCTCGACAACACAGCTCCATCAGCGCCGCCCCAGAGGGACTGAAATGCGGTAATAACCGGTGTGATGTTGCAGATGTCACACTGTATCTGTGTGTGTGTGTGTGTGTGTGTGTGTGTGTGTGCTTGTGCTTTCTCAACATATTAATTTGTGAGTTTGTCTCTGCACGCCCGATCTCACACTCGGGTGACGGCGAGAAGAAAAAAAAAAACCCAGTTTCGTGTCACACACAGTTCGGGGCATTAAGTCTTTCCTGCTGCACCGCACCGCCATCTGTTTCCCAACTCGCTCCCAGCGTCGACATGTGTTCAAGTGTCACATACTGTCGCTCCCGCAGTCACAATGTCTCCCAGCTCTCCGGTCGGTGGAGGAAGCGGTGTGGAAGGTATGACGATAATTGGATGGAGTCGCTCTGAGATATCTGTCAAAAAAAAAAAAAAGAACAAGTGACACCTGTTCGAGTGATTAGTGGTATAAACAAAATACAAGTTTAGGTATTTGTTTTCTTAAAGTAGATACTCTAATTGTAGAATTTAAGCAATATATCACAATCATTTGTTGTAATGATGCATTCTGGTGACCGTGTAAAGACAAACGCCCCCTTTTGAATTTTTACTGTGAATCATTTTGCTGACGACTCACTGGTCTCCAAACCTGTTTACCCAACGATGGCAAGTTAGGTGTAGCATACCTTTTAAACAGCACTGCATGCGTTGTTGTTGCACCACCAGGAAGAATTTGCTGTTTGTCCCACGAATTTAAAATGACAAACAAAAGTAATTTCAACAAAAAGACCTGTGCGGATATGTTCTGTATTTCCTTATAATGCATTAGTGGTTCTATGTGAAGGGGGTCCCCTGAGTAAAATCACGGCAAGGCCAGCTGTTCCCCAACGGTCTGAAGCTGGTCCGACACTAAACGATCCTGTTAAATTAAATACGCCCGGCGCTTTTCATCCCTTTTTACTTATTGAGCATAATATTTTTTAATGGATTCAATTACTTTTATTCCACGGATATTAAAATTGCAAGTTAACCGGTGTAATTGTTGCTTTTGTTGGAAGTCAGACTCGGTGATTCGTTGCCGACTGCTTCACTTTCGCTGCACTGCACAAGAAGACCGGATTGAGTGAGGGGGGGGGGGGCACTAAACGACAGGATGAGCTGACGGTAGAGTTTCCCGTTCAAACGCTATCGCTTCTTGATAAGACGTCCGTACGCTCAGCTAGCAGCTCATCTCATGTAAATCCACTTAAAGTTAATGCAGTGTGATACAATAGGACGACACTTGGTGAAGATCACAACGTTTCAATATTTCAGAGAGGCGTTTGTTCAACTACAGGCTACCTTATATACAAATAGATCAAATAAGCCTTTCATAGGATGCTTCCTAACAACCCATTAAGTTACAGTGCAGCTACAGATGTTAACTTATTAACTGTGGCGCGATGCATTTTCGTCCAGATGTTTCCGCAGCACTCCTCCAGCTGGTGAACGTTGGCGTCGGAAGAGTTTTCCTCCAACGAGCAACCTGGCAACCCAAAAGTTGTCCTTATTAGTTGCTCATAAGTATGTATGAAACACTGTTAAATGATTTAATTTAATAACCTTTTAATGAGAACATTAGTAACCATCTATAAAGCACATATGAAGGGTGCCTTATAAATACAAACTATCAAGGCCCCTTTCTCTTTCAATGTTCAAGAAGGGATGGATGCAGGTGAAATACATGAAGGGAACAGGAGTGTTTGTGTGTGTGTGTGTGTGTGTGTGTGTGTGTGTGTGAGTGTGAGTGTGTGCGCGCGCACGCTGCCTCCTGGGAGTTTCCCTCCCCACTCAGCAGTAATGAGCTGTGCAGGCAACATTTTGCTTATAGGCCCATAAACAACGTACTTATTAAGATGGAAGTCGCCGCGGGCAAGCCAGGGTAATTCGGATACATATGCGTGGAGTGAGTGCTTTCGGAGAAGCGTGTGTGTGTGTGTGTGTGTGTGTGTGTGTGTGTGTGTGTGTGTGTGTGTGTGTGTGTGTGTGTGTGTGGGCGGGGTCTAAGTCAATCAGGCTGTACACAGAGAGAGCAGGATGATGGACAGAAAAGGCTGGAGAGGATTTGCGCCCATATTCGGCGTGACTACTGAGCAAAGAGAGACAGATATTGAAAGAGGGGGAATGTTTAGAGACGACAGGGAGTGAGACGACACAGGAGGACGAGAGACAGACGCGGAAGGAAAGCAACAAAAAAAAAAAAAAAGAGACAGTTGGAGGACGGAGAGAAAACGGGAGAAATGAAACCAGACAGAAAAAGAAAGTGGGAGAGTAGACAGAGGGAGAGATTAAAATAGAGAGGGAGTGAGTCAGACGTGGAAAGAGAGACAGAGGGAAAGACTGAGTCACAAAGATAAAGAAAAAAGTGAGGCATATGGAGAAGGAGCCAAACAGAGGGAAAGTGGGAGAGAGAGAGAAAAACAGCAACACGAGGACAGAGACGGAGAATAAAAGAGAGACTCCATCATAGTGAGGGAGAGAAAGTGAAAGTGAGAGCAGAGAGAGAAGGGGGGGGGGTGAGTGAATGGAAATGACTGTGTCTCGGGACAAATAGTGAGAGCATTAAAACAAAGGGGGGGAAGAGGGGGGGGGGGATCTGAGAGAGACAGAGAAAGCAGGTGAACAACAGAATGGTTGAGTGACATCTCGGGACAAAAGGAACGATGGTTTAGAAGAGGAAGACGAGGAGAAAGAGCAACAGAAGGAAGACGATCAGAAGGCAGAGAGAGAGAGAGACGGAAAGAAAGACGAAGAGAGAGACTTGTGGAGGGACAGACAGCCCACCTTTAAATGCATTTCTTTTTTTAATGTTGATTTTAAAGTTTTTATATTTTGAACTGCAGTCTGTACATTTTTGTCTAAAGTTACCTTTGCTTCTCTGTATAAACGGTACATAACATATATATACATACAGCAAAATAACCATTTTTCTGTTGAACTTTTTTCTGTTGAGAGAGAGACAGACAGACAATATATCATGGGACAAAAAGTGAGAGGGTTATAGACGGAGACAATGACAGAGAGAGAGAGAGAGAAAGATGAGAGAGAGAGAGAGAGAGAGACGAGGTGAAAATGAAGGAGAGTCAAAAAGAGAGAGAGGGACAGAATTCCAATGAGAGTGAGAAATCCTAAATGAAGGAAAGAACAGAAAGACACACAGCGGGGTGTGTGTGTGTGTGTGTGTGTGTGTGTGTGTGTGTGTGTGTGTGTGTGTGTGTGTGTGTGTGTGTGTGCATGCGTGAAGGTGGAGTGGCCTTTAATAAATAATAACACCGAGATGAAAGCCAGCACAAATGGACATGTATGTAAAAAGTCCTCCGACTCGCCTCAGGTTCCCATTAGCCTCTGGGGTTTGTTTTGTTTTCCTCTTCCCCTCAAGGCAGCGCTCGACTGGAAATATTAGCGTGTGTGTGTCTGTGTGTGTCTGTGTGTGTGTGTGTGTGTGTGTGTGTGTGTGTGTGTGTGTGTGTGTGTGTGTGTGCGCGTGTTGGCAGACTGTCGACGGCCGTCCGGTAGAGTCAAATTGTTGAAATGAGATTTCTCTCTTCAAGCACTGAAATGTCACAGGAGGGTAGTTTGAGCCTGTCGTGTGAGATAGTGACTGGTGACGACTCAACGCCACGGAAAAGGGTGCGTGCGTGTGCGTGCGTGTGCGTGCGCGTGTGCGTGTGTGTGTTGAGAGAGATGTGATCAGAGGCTTTTCAGAAAGAAGAACAAGTAGACATCTTCAAACTGCTTGTTTGCTTGTCCTCTTGGCTTGTTTACCCGTAACACTGCCACGACACACACACACACACACACACACACACACTTCTTCACACTTTGCATTAACCAATGCAATTCACACACACACACAGTGACAAACAAATATGTACATGAACACTCCCGAGCCTTCTGTCGTGCACCAAAACACTCCAAAAAAAAAAATATGAAAACTCACAATTTGCACTTTTTGTTTGTTTTCTTACGCAAACACACGCTGTCAGCGGACGCGTACTTATGCAAACAAACTGTGGACGGGGCAGAGTTACACACAAACACACTCCCACAGTACCTTTTTGCTTACTTGCATGAACAGAACTTCATATACATGCACGCGTGCAAACGATGGAGCGGTCGTCGGCGCGCCGCTCGTATGTGCAGAACGTACGCATGAACGCAGCCATCTACAGAAATGTAGTCACAGACATGTTGACTCAGTGACGCAGTCATGCACACGCTGCCATATGCTCTCTCTCTCCCTCTCTCTCTCTCTCTGAGTGAGAAGACAGACCTTCCTCTCTCCGGCACATTCACACGTGTGCAAGTTGCCAAGCTTGTTTCCATGGAAACCTGAGGGGCAAGGTGTTTTCAATGAAAGACTTTGTGATCGCGTAAGCGGCGCGACGCGTTCACCTGTACCTGTGTGCGCGGCGGAGCGCCAATAACAAACTGCAGCTGAATCCACGCGGATGAGTTTGGTGTGAGATGTTTCCACATCTGTGCAAATCAAGTCACGAGAAACGGAACGCGGTTACGCTCTGTGGGCCAGCTGCTGATCTAAAGCACCGGTGTTAGCTTCAGCTCAACAGCTGTGGCAACAAGTGATTGGTTTCTGCAGTGTCTCATTAATTGAAGAAACTTGATTCATGACGGATGTTTATCTTTCACTCAAGGCAGAACTGTCTCTTGACACGAGTTGATTTAGTTTGACAAAGTTCGTTTGGGACATTTAAGGTAAAACGTTGAACTAACTTAACTTTAAGTGTGTCTCGTTCGTACTCCTTCTGAGGTCTCCAGCGCATCCACATTGTCTAAATCAGTGATTCTCAACTGGTGGGTCGCGGACCTTTGACTGAAAAAAAAAAAAAAAAATCATGTGCTTTTATTTTGAAGGGGATATTTTATGCAGCGGACTTATTCACACTCCTTAACAGTATTTGGCGTTAATGCGTCGTAATGCTAATAGACACCGACATTCTGATGTAGCATTTCAAAATTAAAGTCCTTCAAATCACATTCATGAGACAATTTGTCTAATTTCAGATTTGATTTTAGGGGAATTGGTGCATAGTTATAAAATCATTTTACTTCAGGTTAATAGCAGACCACCTCCAGGTGTCACTCAGAGAGAACCAGGATATTCTAATGTAGCATTTCAAAATAAAAGCCCTTTAAAATCTCATTCACGAGCCAACTTCAAATCACATTCATGAGACAATTTGTCTAATTTCAGATTTGATTTTAGAGGAAATGGTGCATAGATATAAAATCATTTCACCTCAGGTTAATAGCAGACCACCTCAAGGCTTCTCTCAGAGAGAACCAGGACTTTTGCGGTCATTTTGCATAACAAATGGACGAATCTACAGACATAGCAAACAGGCCAGTTTTACTCATGTGTTGGGCGGAGACTGACAGGAACAATTACTCTTATGTTTTCCACAGTTCAAGTCACGCGACACAATAACAAACAGAAAGCAAAAGGTAAAGAAAAAAAGTATGTCTCTGTGGGGTTCTTTCCATAATGTCTGTCAGTGGCAAAAACAAGCACTTTTAGTGGACCTTGTGTTGCCTTCAGCTTGTTTAGCAACTGGACCAAATTATTGTCCCCTAAGACGCAAAATCATGGAGAAATAGGTTGGAAAAATACCAAAGTTACCTTTTTAAATACATTTTGCAGAATCTCTCAAAGCCATACAGTGCGGACACGACTCGTTTGCAAACTTAAAAAGACAAAAATTGAACATCATGTTGGTTGATTTAGTGTATTATTTGAATGTGTCATTTGTATAAAATTGTGTCCTCGTGTGGTCAATGATCCCCCCCCACACACACACACACACACACACACACAGCAAAGGCTGTGGTCCTGCCTGGTTCGTCTCTGCTGGAGCAGTGTCACTAGATAAGAAAGTCCACTGATGTGTTTTTTTGAAAAGAAGAACTCAAATGTTACGTCTCAGCTGGCAAAATGTCCTCCTTGAAGCACTTTCTTCATCCAGCGAGGGCTGCTGGATTTTCAAAACCAATGTAATTTGTAATATTTATCCTTTTTTTTTTTTTTTTCACCGATATATCTCACGTCTGCTTTCCCTCTCTCCTAACACCTCGTGTACAGACTTAACTCCAGATGAAATAAATTCTTGAAATGGACTTTTTCCCGGTGTGGGTTTCAGCTCTGTGGACTCTGAGGACGGTGCTCAGTGAAGCTGTGAACCCCCTTCAGCCTCCACATCCTTTTTTTCCAGGTGAGTGAGCATTGGGGGGGGGGGGGGGAGATAAGCCTGTCACCGTTCCCCTCCAGACTGAAGCACAGGGAGCACATCTCAAACAGCAGGACGACTGGCCGGCAGCGATAGCCAGGCCAACATCTCCAGGAGACGGGTGAGACGGGGGGGGGGGGAGAGACGCATCAAAAAACCTGGCATACGTTCACAGGAACTGAGGCACTCTGCAGACCTATCTGTGTCAGAGACCGGGTAATTGTTTCGCCTCCAAAACGAGATTCACTTTGTCGTCGGCGCAGAGAGAGAAAGAAAAACAGATGATTGATGGAACCGAGCGGTGAGTGATGGTGAATTTGAATGAGAGGTTCCACCGCAGAACGGAGGCTGAATATTTCAATATTAACAGCCATTTGTACTCGCTTGTCACACACGCCGTTCAACGTCCTGTTATCACCTCACCGCCGGCTCCATGCTATGACACACACACACGACGTAAAAATGATACGGTTCTCACACTTTATCCCACGATATTTTGGTTCCTTATTGTACTGGCAGACATGTTTTAGTTTAGTGTAGTTTCTAGAGAGATGCTCATTAATGAGTTTAAATTTGAATTATGGATATTTTCTCGTGCGTGTTGGGAGCTACGGTTTCACACCGGTCACTGGTGGCTTTGATCGGCATGCAGAGACTTTGTGGATGAAAGAAAAATGTCCTCACGTTTCCAATATGTTCTCACTCTCACCAAAATGTCCTCGCTCCCTCGAGAATGTCGACGGTCCGTCGGAAATGTCCTCACTTTTCATAAACACCCTTACTTTCCAAAATTGTCCTTATTTTCCTAAAAGTGTCCCCAATTTGTTATTACTTTACAGAAATGTCCTCACTCACAAATATGTCTTCACTTTCTAGCTCCACACTAAAAAAAGGCACTACACATGCCCCCCCCCCCCCCCCCCCCGCTTTCACTGTACTCTCAAGCACACGTTCACACTTCAAATGTCTCCCCTTCCCACACACACACACACACACACACACACACACACACAATTCCCTCCACACCGTGCTCACAGCGCCGTCGGGGCTAATAAATGTTCTCCGGGTTAATTATGCGTGCCGCCCATTAGATGGCCGTCCAGGTCAGAGCCGACATGTGTAATTTCCCCGACGTTTATGAATGGAGGCCAACAGCCCACCGGAGGCTCATGGGAAGCAGGTGGCTGCTGGACGCCGGCTCTCCCAACAGGCAACCGGGGGCTTGTTCAGACTCGGCAGGGTTTTTTTTTAAACGGTCACATACTACGACCGAGATCTCCGAAATGACACACCTGAACTCTGAAAGAGACGGGAACGTCCACAAATGAGACTTAAAAGAAAAGTCAATGCTGAAGTGTTTCAAAGCTTTAAACCATCTGGGGTTTTTTCCTGACTTTGTACGGGAGGAATTTGCAGTTTTCTCATATTACAACCACAGCTGGTACAGTATTTTCCTCGAGTGAACCACTTTGGCCGGGAACCACTTGTCATTTCACCATTACCTTGTTCAGTAGAGTATGAAAAGGGTAATTTTCTGCCTTGTTATTTAAAAAGTGGTGTGTGTAATCTGCTCGTAGCTTACTGCGACCCACAGAATCTATAAATGGAGGAAAAGTCAGATATGTAAAAGCTGTAAATGTGAACGTTAATTGGAGTCCTTTCGGCGCAATTTATATTTTGGCAGACGGGGAAGTCTTGTCTTGTATACGTGTCACTGTGTGTTTTAAGAATCAATCTGGAGCTATACACGCAGACCAAAGTCTCAGTCTCATCAACCTTTATTCTGTCAGCAACAGGCAACATTAGCTCTGATAGACCCAGCAGCAGCTGAAGAGACCTCAGTAGGTGGTGGAGACCCAAACCTGAGCAAAAAGGAGAATGAGTTTCGGTTTTAAATTCGCCTGTTGGCCAGAGACCAGTAAATCCTAATGTTTGTTCTGTCTGCTGAATTTGTGAAACTGTTTGCAGACACATTAGCTGCAGCAATAAGGGGATAGTATGTCAATGTATTTTTATTTTACAGCTCATTCCGCTGACTCTTAAGTGTCCAAAAACAAAGACTCGTTAGCGTTTTTAACCCCAGCTTTTAATGGAAACGTGTGCGTGAACATGGGATGCGATCCATATCGGAGGCTCTTTCCTTGTAATAAATGGGATTAAATCAACCAATCAAAGAGACAAAGATAGAGAGTAGAAAGACCTATTGTTAGCTGTGCTGTTTACTATTACTAGTGTACCTGTGCATGAGCGTTTGGGCCGATTGCTTGCATCGCTCTTCGAGGGGCGTTCCCGTTTGGAGTTCGTGGGCGTTTGGGATGGGTCGAGTGCTCGGCCCAGAGAAATATACAAAAGAAGGAAGGCAGGCTAGTGGAAGGAAGGCTAATGTGGCTCGTCGCTCCTCTACGTTTAAGCCGAGGGGACTGAAGAAGAGTTTGGTTGTTACTTTAGTATTCAGGATCCAGCAGCAAAAGGGGAACCGCCGCTACAGATGACACGCTGGAGATGAAGAGCTCTGAAGCTCGACCCCTTGCTGAGCGCTGTGGCTTGTTTATTCAAAGTTTATTAATATTGAACGTCCCGCGTGTCCAAATCGCACACAGTTTGACACTGCACGTCATATGGTCCCTTGCAGTACACCCACCGAGTGTGAAGTAGAACGAGTGGACGGTTCTTAAGACATGTAAAGGACACACACACACACACACACACACACACACACACACACACACACACACACACACACACACACACAGACTTTCCTTTACAGTAAGATGATTAATGCAGATGTGACGTAGTGCGAGCCATAAATCTCTGTACACCCAGTAACCGGTGTGTTACCTGTTGACTGAACCAGGCTAATGAATGATCTATGAGCTGAGCGGCAATGAGACCAACAGCACAATGAGGATACATCTCAACACACACACACACACACACACACACACACACACACACACACTCTATAGAAGGGATGCTCCTTTTTAAGGTGCAAATGAAGCCGCTGTGTGTTTTGGCTCTTCAACCTCTCACCGCTCCTTTTTCATGGCCCCGTTGGGGGAAAACTCATGAGGGTTTACATCATCCTGTACCACCCGGCCCCCTCCTCAGCACCTCCACTCCCACTCTATCTTCATGTGTTTGTATCTTAACAGCTCTCCCGGCGCTGCTTCATTATTCAATGCTGTCTCTGACATATTTTCTGATCACTTCTTCTACAATCTGAGGAGGCCGGCAATTAAAAGGATTCCCACAGGGGGGGGGGGGGGGGGAGGAGAGAGATAGAGGAAGTCTTTCTGCGTTTACCGTTGTGCTACTTCATAATCATTTCTTTCAAAAGTTAGCGAATATAACTTCATTTGTAGTTCGTCACCTCCCTTCCGAAGTGCCCGGGGTTGTCGGGAGGTTGGTGGGAGGGGCAGAAAGGCACTCTAAGGCGTATTTAGAGATGCTACCAGCAGGGACGCGTCGCCCACTTGCACCCATCAGAAAGCAGAGATGGCAACAGGGAGGACTGGAGTACAAAGCGAACCAGTGAGGGAATCTGGGAGGAGTGTGTGTGTGTGTGTGTGTGTGTGTGTGTGTGTGTGTGTGTGTGTGTGTGTGTGTGTGTGTGTGTGTGTGTGTGTTTGTGGTTGAGGGAAACTGTTGGTTTTGACTTTGGAAGCCTTTTTTTTTTTTTTTTGGTTGTTGAACACCAGCACCAGACTGTTTGGTCTTCCAAAGAGGTGCACAGTGGCAGAATTATTGCATATTGCCTATGACAGTGATAACGACGCGCCGCATATTGGGATTATACTGCCGTGTGAAGTCTTGGCACACAGCCTATTAAATATGCATGAATGTTTGAAATGAATTTTGGAGGATTTCCCCCCCCCCCCCCCTCTTCATTGTCAAACTATATAATCATATTCCTGTCTATTAAAATTCGGATGAATAATTTAAATGTATGACAGCAAGCCAGTGCTCTGAAAGAGAAGGTTTCTGTTCAGCAGCTGGCAGACAAGGTTGCTTTTGATGAGCGATGCATGCTAAATTGACATTGTTGTGGTAGAGAGAGAGAAAGACGAAGCAAAACAATAAAAGAGAAAACAATCCGTCGAAAATTTCACCCCTGTGAAATTTGACGCCACGGACTTCAAAAGTGTGACACGGAAACATATTGGCAGATATTAAATATTCAAAGAGGTTACGGCAAGGCTGCGGCAGGCGGAAGCGCGCCGTTGCGTCGGCAAACACCTGTCAATCTGCGGTCGTTTTCGTACGGTTTAATTCGAGTCAATGACTTTATCGGCGCCACGGTTGTTCAGAAGCGACTCTCGCGCTCGGAAGTGCACGCCGTCGTCGCCGTGTTAACAAACAAGAAAAAACAATTCTCAGGTTCAAAAAAACCCAAAAAGCGCTCGCGGGGGCGTGGGCACACGTGGAGTTTTGACGGCGACGGAGGAGGAAACCGCGTCGCTCTTCCATCACACGAGAAATTGAAAAGCGTCCTCGGTGTTTGTCCTGTCGGGGAAGAACAACTTCACCAGAACCAAAAGATCAAAAAGAATGTAAAGAACGTCACACATACATGTTGAGATGGATTGTAAAGGAAAAACGGAAACCCTGAAAATGTGTCAAATTATAATAGGTTTGTTTCGAGAGCTGGCTTTTCATTTGGCTGAGTTTAATACATGTATGGCTTCTTTTCAAAAAATGACAAATGGTGTTGTCTTGTACATTTTGGAGGAAGCCTAATTCCAGTCCACAAAGTGCCATGTTGTTGGACCACACATTACAGGCACACTACAAGTCAGGGAGGTGGTTGAGGTGGATTAGCGACTTTAAAGGGACAGTTCACCCCAAAAATCAAGATATACACATGCTTCCATCTAATGCTTCCTCTGTTTAAAGCGACAAAACATACAAAACTCAACAGTCTCTTTTCAGAAATCACGACCCGGTTACTCTAAAATAATCAACAGACCGTGTCGCGTATCTTTACGAGTCTCGTGAAAGCTTGAGACGTGAACAAACAAACACGAGACTTTCATCCAGGAGACCACTGTTCTTGTCCCGTGGGGAACTAAAAGTACATGTTTGTTGTTAGTCTGTTGTTAATAGCGGCGTGAGTCGCTAGTCAGCCAAGTTAAAGTCCACCACACTGTTTTTCCTAGACCTGACTAAGTGGTTTTGTTGCCTCGACCTAACTTCCTGTGAAGACGGATGTTTTATTTTGAAAGGAACTACGCACGCATCGAGCGTTTATTGACACGCCGTCTCGGCACGTTGACCGCTAACGCTAGCAAAGCTTCTACTGCAGCGCCGACCAAGCGGCGGTATTTGACGAGTCGGGAGTGAGAATCCCGACGCGAGGATTAGAGTCCTGTGGCAACAAGGTTTAGGCAACAAAAACACTTTTACTAAGAAACGGTGGTTTTGGTTTAATATGAAAATGAAAGTTAATCGTGCTTCTTGTTGCAAGGAGCGGGGGGGAAAGTAAACGGATGAAGTTGTGATTGAACATTTGGTGACTTTCGAGATTAGTTCAATAAAAATGTGCTTAAAAATCAAAACAAAAGAGGCTAAAAACATTCAGAGCTGCATAATCGGGTGTTCATTCTTCATGATTTTTTGCACCGTAAGCAACTTATTTCACGTTACACACTATTTAATTCATTCATCAGTGGATCTTTTAAAGGACATTTGTTTGAAATAGTAACTTCAGTGAACATTTAGTTGAACTAGCGAGATAAAATAAAGGTGAACTGCATCAGATAAATGACTCTCCAGACTTTTCCTTGCTCTGAGAGCAGATGGGGAAGATATACAAACTCCTTGTGTAGGAACAGACTGAATCTCATACGCACAGATATGGGGAATGAGACGGACTGCATGTGCACGCTCAAAGATGTAGAGATCGACTGCGTATATATGTGTGTGTGTGTGTGTGTGTGCACGGAGAGAGTCTGAGGAGCCGGGAGAGTGCAAGCTTGAAAGCAAATGCAGAAATTGGAGATATAGCTGTGGGTGGAGGGCAAACTTAACTTTGAACGTTCATTGCAGTGAAGTTATTATCCATCCTCTCTAGAGGTCACAGCCGAGGCTGCTGGGAAGGCTTCTCAAACAGGGGAGAAAAAAAAACTCCCACATATTGAACTCGCAGAGCACGATATGAGCCTTCACTTATTCCCCAGACTTCAGAGAAAATGTCCTTTATACCCTTTTCCAAAATTTGTGTGCTTTAAGCAGGTTTTTTAGACACGGGAAAAACCAGCTAAATAATAGAAAACAGACTCCTTTCCCGTTGTTGGTAGACGGGTAAGCCTTTCTGTTTGTTTTCTAGTTTGTCACGTCCAGGTGGAAACCTCCGGTTCTGAAGAGTGAAGTGTGGAAGTGTTTTAAAGCTGCATTCTCTCTAGTGTCCACCAGGGGGCGACTCCTCTGGTTGTATAGAAGTCTAGTCTAAAATGACTCTACTTCTCTCTTGATTTATTCCCTCAGTAAACATTGTAAACATGAGTTTATGGTCTCAATCTCTAGTTTACAGTCTTCTTCAATACAGCATGATGTTCATTTAGTACATTATGCTCCATTTAGAGTCAAACAGACCATAAAGCAGGGGATGATTTAGGGGCGGGGCTACACGCTGATTGACAGGTCTCTGCTTCTACCAGAGACGTATACGGCGTAATCAGGGGAAATGCAACGGTGGTTACTTCTGAACTGTTACTAATTATTCTTAACCACGGCATTTTAGCTCATTATCTGCCTCTGTGCCGTTTCTGACATGACCACCAGAGGGGGCTAAAGCACGGAATTTAAAATACTTTGTGGCTTTAATAGGATATGTTTAACAATCACAGCTTTGACACCCTGCATGCAAACAATGCATAATTCCATAGATGGTGTTGTGTACATTTTCTCGCTGCAATCGCACTCACAAAAAAAAATCATTCCACTCTGCACTAACAGTACGCAGTAATATGACATGTATATACTGTATAAACTCTTCAATAAAATGTATTACTTTGACTGAGTCAGAAGTCTGAGCTGTTTTATTGAATTATTCATTGTATTATTTAAAACGGCAACAGTGTGTGTGGCTTCTGGGAGATTGGATAGAACTGCAGTATGGTCTTTGGTAAGTACATTGCACACAGAGTGTAGACCTCCAAAGGGGTGTTAGAGGTAATCATAAAAACATTTAACATTACTTTAACTTTCTGTTGTAGATATTCTGGCGTGAGAATGGGAATCAATCCCGTTCACGACCGGCCTCGTACCCGCCCACTGAGGGGCTATTAAGAGCCGGCAAGCAGCTCAATACTGAACCCACAACACCTGAACGAGAGAATTCACAGCCAATAACGCTCTGAACCCAGTGGCCTCACGTCTCATCGATCCCCCCCCCCCCCCTCCCTTCCATGTAGATGCAACGTGTGGTTCAACCGGTGCTCAGGTGGCTACGTTGTGTAAAGTGTGGACTTTTTTTTTTTTCATTTCACCACAGTCCAAAAAACAGCAGAGCCCGAGGCTGTGTGTCAGGAGAGCCGTCTGAGTCTGAGGTACGAGGGCCAACGTCCGTCCAGACGATCCGTCCAGATTAGTGTCAACCGCCGGATCGCCGCTCCCGGATCAGACCCGGGTGACTGCCGTGTGGGGAGTTGTGTCTGTCTAGGGAGTGAACTCGTAAACTTCTACTGCAGTGTGTCCGTGCTCTTTTACTTTCCTGCAAAGGACAGATCTGAGTTTTAAACCTTGAGACTGAGGACGTTTTTGGAAATGATGGCCACTTTCACTTTGACGGTTTGAGGCTTTAGGGTTGGATTTAGATTTAGGTAAGATGATTACTCCAACAAAAAATAAATGACAGCATTATCCTTACAGTAACAGTAACAACGGAGCAAAACTTCATCAACTGAGGAAGACGGTGAGATGCTGTTGAAAGCTTAGAATAAAGCCGGCAAGAGGACCTTGAGTTGAGATCCATGGTTATGAAACAGAAGCGAGAGCGTCTTAAGTTTCTGCCGATTGAGCGGAATCCTTCGCATTTGATTGGACCACTAAAAGTGGGTGGGCTTAGAGCTACAGAAGCTCCACACACACCTGCCTTGTGGCTAAAAGTTGCAGATTGATTGACGGGTGGATGTCTTAACATTATTGGTTGAAATCGGTTAGTACTAGCTTAAGTAAGCACGCGTTTTACAGGAAGAAATGATTGGATTTTAATATAAAAATACAAAAAAATTTACTTTTTTGGGTCATTTTTATTTTACTTAATTATTCAATAGCTCAGGCTGGTCTCATCCAGCATTTTCGTAGATATCGCACACATTTTTGTGTGTGTGTGTGTGTGTGTGTGTGTGTTATCAACGTAATCATGAACGAGGACGTATAAAGTCCACTAAATCTCACAGCAGGCAGGCTGGAGTGGAGGTCGATGGTTCCAACTAACACCAATCTCTCAGCCAGGAGACCAACGAGAGGTCAATGTTGATGTGTGTGTGTGTGTGTGTGTGTGTGTGTGTGTGTGTGTGTGTGTGTGTGTGTGTGTCACATAACAGTAACAGCCCCTCCCTGGTTATTTTAACCCAATCAACCGTCAATTCCTAAAACTAACACAGTAGAACTATACAGTCAGTGTGTGGAACATACGGAGAAAATTGATAATTGTCCGAAAAACTGGGTTTTTGCTTCAGAAAAGTTTTGACACGTTTCTCTTTCTACATTGGAATTCATTGTAACTTCTGAATTGCAGTAGACGATTAGGCGCCGTCCTCCATCGAGGACCTGCCGCAATACAAACTTTTCACAACATTTAAAGTCTGCAGGAAGTGTGAATAAAAGCTCCTCAAAGGAGATTTCTGGTTGAGTAGTTCTTTGAAGGGTGAATCTGTCTTGGTGCTGTTGAGGCTCCTGGACTGTGTCTCTTATTATTCACTTTTTTTAGGACACGGTGCGTTGTCTTTTTGGGCACATCCTGTATGTTTTTTGTCTTTTGTCTCTTGAAGTAAAGGGATGCGGAGAAGCCTGCATGTCACGCACTTCATCGGTGCGCTCACGCCTCGCGCATCAACACGTTCGGCACCGACTGTTCCTCTGGAGTCTCCACTCAATAAGTTGGCAACAAATGCAAAAAAAAACCTGCGAGATCAAAGAGAATATCAGCCCGCTAATTCCACTTCAGATCAGAGAGAGATCTTCAAATTAAGTGCGAGGTTTTGAAGTAAACGCTGTTTTGCCACCGCGTTTCATTCATTTTCGGCTCCGGCACCCTAATTGGCCCCAGAGGTGAGTGGATGGGAATGGGGGGGGGGGGGCGAAGGGGTGTGGAGACCCAGGGCCAAGCTATCCATCTAAAAATGTGCGCTAATAAAACGGGTCTGGGGAGAAATTGACATTTCGGTGCAAAAAGAGCGAGGACGTGTCAGAGCGGCTAGTGGCCGAGCAAAGAGCCCCGTGGGACGCTCTGAGAGCAACTCAATATTTCACATCGCATTAATTAGACTCATATGCATAACAGACCTTCACACCATTTGTCACAAAATATGTCCGGACACAGAATCTGACCTCTTTTGCACACGCAGAATGTTTCATCCTGTCTGAGCAAAACCACATGTGATGAGGAGACATCGCGAGAGCCACCAGGCTGAACATCTCCTTGTTGCTGTTTAATGGTTTTTTTAATGTTGTTTGTTTTTTTTTGTAGCAACGGCACTAATCGCTGTTATCAAATGGCTTCATACTTTTAAAAGATGTTCATTCCAAAAACACATTTCCCCAAATCAATCCCATTTCAGGGAGGCAATATTGCAGCTACGTGTGTTGTTCAATATATCGCCAAAGTACAGCAAATTTCATCCTGCTGAAATACAAGATTGCATATACAAACATCCCCAGCCAGCTCACCTTTATTATTAGCCGCCGCAGAAACAGAAGGCTCGGCGTTATATGGCTGAATTGAGGGAGAATGCATGGCTCTGCCTCCCCCGGGATGGACCGTGCTTAAAGTAAACAGCCCGTGATGATTTATTTTATCAAATACCCAACCTTTATTTGCCCTTTGCGAAAGGGAGCGATAAAGGCGGGGAGAGGGCGTCGTGTGATAAACCTCGGCGCTGATATCGCTGACCGGTGCGAGCCAAAATGCCACCGCGTGTGCCGCTGCGGGTTTGCATCGTGTGCAGCCAATGTGTTTACTGCAGAACTCGTGATGTCAAACAAAGATAGGAGTGACTGTTGAATTATTTCAATAATAGAGCGCTGAGATTTATATCGGACAAGCTGTTATTGGTACTTCCACGTTTTTTTGGAGGCCGTGTTTACGGCGCGTTTTAAAGGCGCTGTGCGTTTATTGGTTGGTCGTATTCGTCCAATACTTTTGTTTATGACCAAATATCTGGAAAAACGAACGACAGCCTCAGCTGCACTTTGTTAAGTGCTACTTAGACGTGGTGCACATTATACCTGCTTAACATCAGCATGTTGGCAGTGTGAGCTGCTGCTGTGGCTGCAGACTCTTAATCTGAAGGCCTTGACACACGAGGCCCTTTTTCTTCACGTTGTCGTTTTTGAGTAATTTCACTCAGAACGCTGATGTTATGCAATAAAACGGTACGTGGCTTTTTTTGTGGAAGAAGATACTTTTTTTTTTCCAAGCTTTCGGTGCGGAACGAACACATTCGAAACATACGGGATACAAGAAGGAGGCTTCGTAGTCCGAGGACAGACGGCAAACCTTACCGCTCCGTTCAATCGCAAGCGTGTGGGAGAACTGTTGTGGCGGAAGGAGCTCTCTAGAGTCGCCGTTTGGTTTGTCCTTTCAGGGCCACTGTAGGAACACGATGGTGCAACATGGCGGACTCTGTGAAGAGGACCCGGTCCCTATGTAGACATGAAGTAATCATCCTAAGCTAACGAAAACACAATTCTGAGTTTCAGGTGATTAATGACAACAAAGTGATGACTATTGTATTCCAGTTTGGCCAATAAAATGCCCCTAAATCCTGCAAACCGGCCTTTTTAAGTACAATATTTGGTTAACTTGGAGGCCTAGCTTTACTTTGAAAAACAGCCCCAGATAAGCGGGGACAGTGGACAGGACCGTCTCGGTGCTTTTGGCCGTGCGGTGTGTACAACAGCAAGCAGAAAGTGGCTGCTTCAGGGAGGAAACATCCACACTCAGCAAGCTGTCGCCGGATAACAGAGCAGTAGAAGAACAGAAGTGAGGAGGAGACGGGGTTTTGTTTTCCATCTGACACTGATGGATGGCTTAAGCCCCGGATGAACCGGCATCTGGACCGTCCGGACCTTTTATGAAATCCTGAGGATTACTCGGAGGAAAGAGCACATCAACACCAACGCGCCGCCGCTCACAGCCCTGACAACACCACACACACACACACACACACACACACACACAGCATGTAGAGACCGCTCGCATCGGACATCACGTACATTACACGGCCTTGTTCGTAGCTTGACCGCCATGTATTTATTACTTTATTCAAATCAGGGCTTTAACAGCGGAAGGGTCTAACCATAGAGAGGCGTGTGTAATCCTTCAGTTGACCTTAAAGTCGCCGTGAAATGAAAAATAACTTTTTTCAAAGTTGTTTGCTAATTTGTTCGCACAACAGCACACTCTGTAGTCTCAATATGTTTAAGTTCTTAGATCCACGAAAAAAGGTTTTCT
This sequence comes from Cebidichthys violaceus, assembly GCF_023349555.1. Taxonomy (NCBI): domain Eukaryota; kingdom Metazoa; phylum Chordata; class Actinopteri; order Perciformes; family Stichaeidae; genus Cebidichthys; species Cebidichthys violaceus. The sequence goes on from NW_027176572.1 coordinate 288,043, forward strand.
CCCTCCTGGAAAAAACCGCAGGTGTGAAAATAAAACTCCCAGGCAAATAAAAAGAAACTCTTTTATTTCTTTTTGAAATCTCATCATGTTAAACTTTTTGATTGATCGGCCTCGCGTTGCGTCCTGCTGCAAACATCAAATTAACGAGGCAAGATGCACGCCGCCAAAAAATGCTTTTTGCACCTCCCGCAGATTGAAGACATCGTGGCGGTGAAATTACGAAAGATAAAAGAAAAGGAATGACTATTTACGAGCGCCGGTGTTATGAAACCACTAAAAAAGCCCACTGTTTCAATTTGACTAAAGAAAGTCCTTGAAACAAGTGAGATTCCACTGAAATGATGTCACATTTCGCTTTTCATGCAACCAGGGGTTTTTTTTTGTTGTCGTTGCAGCGTGTCTGTTTCACCCACGCTTTGTGCGATCAAGGTCTCCCCCCTGATAAAGAACAACGCGGTGGCAGACTGGAGCCCGGCTACCGTGTTTGGAGGACGCTCCTGCTCTGTCAAAAAAAAAAAAGAAAAAGAAACCTCAATGCCTCCTCACCAAGGCTTTCTATTCACGCAGCTGGAAAATATCCCACATGCTGTCAGTGGAAACACAAGGGATGACCGTGGGTTTTTCTCAAAAGATATAAAAAAATAAAAAAACAGAAACGGCAGTTACTGTTACTGTGATGTTTGCGAGGGAAGAAGGAAGTCCCACACAATGCCGAGGAGTCCATGATGACAACTAAGCTCTCCATGGTGGGATTGTAGTGACTTTAAAAACCCTTTCATGTGATCTTATCTTTGTCGTCACATGCTTGCTGCTTAAACAGCGTGGGGGGGAAGAGTGGAAAGGCCGATGTTGCGTCTCCTCCTCTGCAGAGGATTCCCCTCTAGCTTCATCTGGAGTCACTAGCTGCTGCTTGCTTCAGTCACAGCGACTGATTTTGGGATATTGAATTGAAGAACGCTGCAAGCTCCTACGACGCAACTGGTCTTGAAATTCATCCCGCAAATCATCATAAATGAACTAAACAAGCACCACCTGATTTTAGGTGATTGCTTTGATGATTCCGTAACGATGTTCCCACGACCATCCGTACAAACACGCTTTATTGCGAATGATATATTTAAAATCCTTGTTTGAAAACCCCCAAAGTTTACAACCACAACTACAACGTGCAATAGACATCTGTCATGATCCGTCTGATTTATCAGTGCAGCCATACAATAACGGCGTCTAGGGTTTGAATACACCGTGCATGAGGCTGAACTACTAACAGGGATGAGTCCCCCCCCAAAAAAACATACGTTTACTGCATAGCGATTGGTTCACGGGACTTTGATTACTTGTAACAGAGAAAGCATGACGCGATAAAGGCCTAAAGGTGGGTCCTGCTTTATCGTGTGATCTTGAGAGTCTATGTTGTAAAGCGTCCCAGTGCCAAGATTCTAGTTGTGAGACCTACATTATTTCAGCGGGCTTTACTCTACTCAGTTTGGGTTTAATCATTTTACCGCACAGTAAACCTGGAGCAGGGGCAGCATACTCTATCACCGGGAATGGAGGAGATAGTGACGGCTCAGCAGTTTATTTTTGGCCCTCCTAACAGATTAATCCAGATATGACCAAGCAGTGTGTGTATTAAATGAGAGGATACAGAATGTATGCGTCTCGCGTAAGGTTTGAGAAATTGTCAGTTGTCACTTTTATTCCGTTTCAAAGCTCGAGCTCACGGCAAATGCAATTTGCAATGTCACGGCAATTATAAAAGTTGCTTAGCAACACTGAAGTCGGCAGTATTAATGTATGTAAATGTGATTGGATGCAAACTGAAATAAATATGACGGAGTGTTTTTCACAATAAAGGTTGTTCAGTTACACTTTCATAATATGTTTGCCACTTTTTTTTCTACTTTGGGAGCCCAGAGTGGAACATTTTGAGGAGAAAAAAAGTGTCACCTGATTAAAAAAAAGTTACTGCGTTTGTGACTTACTTTGCTTAAATATGATCTTACAGCGACACCTGCTGGAAGAGAGACTGAAGTACAACTCAATGGAAATAGTGGAGGATAAAATCTTTAGATAGTTTTAAATGAATAAACATTAAACTGTAAATTAAAAAATAAAAAGTGTGGCATAAGCTGGTGTTAAATATGTGTTGTAATCAGGTTATAATATTGCTGCCCTTCAAAAACTCCCCACACCAGTCATGGTTTGGTAATATCGCTGATGTTTGCGTACAGCCAATCACATCTGCTCGTCATTGCAGCTCGACCAATCAAAATCAAGCATGTTTGTAGGCGGAAGGTCTGCTTACGGGTGTCGAAAGTTGCTCAGCGAGTATTTAGTAGAGTTTCAATGCGGCGGGATGGGTTAAACCGGAGGGAGAAATAGCTGTCAGATCTGCGCAGATGCGGCGGCCATTTTTTTTTTGGCAACGTGCGCAACTGATCCAATCAAATGTGTTAAATGTACCACACATGGCACGAGAGAGAGGACACGAGAGAGAGGACTCGGGATGCACAGCCTGAGTAATGTGGCGTTATTAACAACATTTGATTAAATTAGCGGACTGTCAGCACTACACACTGAAACATTTGCAGCGACGCCATGTTTCGACACACGAAGGCGACGCTCCAGAAACTTCGACATCTGAGGTAAATTTAGTTAGCTTAACGGTTGTGTTTCAGCAAGTTAGGGTGAACGTACCTGCTAGCGTCATCTAACGGTAGCTAACGTTACTGTTTGTGTCTTTTTATATTGTGTTTTAATAGGATAGCATGTTCAGTCATCAGTGGTCAGTAACGGTTTTTATGGTTTGGGTATTTTAAAGCGAGGTACGGACAGGTAGTTCGGCGGCAGTTTCCACACGAGCCCACATTGGTGTAACACCATATTATGTTAACCTATCAGTCCATGACCTGTAAGAAATGTCCAGTCGTTAACCTGTAATGGTGTTTGCATGTTGTGTGTAATCTTTAAAATCTCAGGTCCACGCGGAAGCTGCGTGGCCGCATTAGGTCTTGAGAATCTGCATTTGTTTTGCTCATCATTCCTTCTGCGCTCTCAACTCCTTCTCTTCTTCTAGTTTCAATGGACGGCAGCAGGCGTGGAGGCTGCAGAGCTCTTCGGCTAAAGAGAGAGCGTGTCGGTACCAACCGGGACAGAAAATCCACGGCTTCACAGTCCGAGAGGTGAACTTAACCCGACTCAAAGGAGCATCGTTTAAGGGCCTCATGGAGCAAATGTATCCTCGTAAAAGGACGTGTTCTGAATTAGGATCAAGTGTCTACTGCTGTTCAAACAGAAGGTAACTTTAGCTGCTCTTTCCCACAGGTGGTAGTGGTCCCCGACTTGTTTCTCACAGCAGTGAAGTTGACCCACGATAAAACTGGAGCTCAGCACCTCCATGCGGCCAGAGATGACTCCAATAACCTCTTCAGGTTGGTTTTGAAATAGTGTCCCGGCTCTTTATTTCTCTTCTCCAGCTTAGTATCGGGACATTCGTTGGTACAAACAATAGATCGGATGCCTCTTGTCCTCGTTTCAGTGTCCAGTTCAGGACGACCCCCATGGACAGCACGGGGGTCCCGCACATCCTGGAGCACACGGTGCTTTGTGGCTCTGAGAAGTATCCCTGCAGAGACCCTTTCTTCAAGATGCTCAACAGGTCTCTGTCCACCTTCATGAACGCGTTCACAGGTACTGAACATTAACTTCACCCTAGCTGCACCGAGGGACCTATGATAAATGTACGATATAGAAGTATTGAAAATGTGTGTTTTATATGCTTAAATACTTCCGCATCACTTTTGGTTGTTTCTTTAGTGGCTGGTAACATTTGTGGGACGGGCTGTCTGTTCCTTTGCTTCCTCATTAACAGCCAGTGACTACACCATGTATCCGTTCTCAACCCAAAACAAGAAGGACTTCCAGAATCTTCTGTCGGTCTATCTGGACGCCGTCTTCTTCCCTTGTTTACGAGAGCAGGATTTCTGGTGAAGTTACA